>NW_019943646.1:7560-23195 GCF_002910315.2 Salvelinus sp. IW2-2015 | reverse complement strand
ACCTTTACTATACTGATATCTGTGTAAAAACCTTTACTATACTGATATCTGTGTAAAAACCTTTACTATACTGATATCTGTGTAAAAACCTTTACGCTACTGATATCTGTGTAAAAACCTTTACGCTACTGTTATCTGTGTAAAAACCTTTACGCTACTGTTATCTGTGTAAAAACCTTTACGATACTGTTATCTGTGTAAAAACCTTTACGATACTGTTATCTGTGTAAAAACCTTTACTATGCTGATATCTGTGTAAAAACTTTTACAGGGGGTGTATTTAGCTAAATCATTCCACTTAAATCAGGCATTTACATAATTTTCATTTAAATCCTGTCTCTTTGTGAGAGCAGTATGGGAAAGGCCTAGTGGGGAATCTGCTGTCACCTGTCTACTTCCTGTTTAACCTCTCTAGGGTACGTTGGACGGTAGCGTCCCACCTCTTCAACAGCCAGTGAAACTGCAGGGCGCCAAATTCAAAACAACAGAAATCCCATAATTAAAATTCTTCAAACATACATGTATTTTACACCATTTTAAAGATACACTTGTTGTAAATCCAGCCACAGTTTCCGATTTCAAAAAGGCTTTACGACGAAAGCAAACCAAACGATTATGTTAGGTCAGCACCTAGTCACAGAATAACACAGTCATTTTTCCAGCCAAAGAGAGGATTCACAAAAAGCAGAAATATAGATCAAATTAATCACTAACCTTTGATGGTCTTCATCAGATGACACTCATAGGACTTCATGTTACACAATACATGTATGTTTTGTTCGGTGAAGTTCATATTTATATCCAAAAATCTGAGTTTACATTGGCGCCTTACGTTCAGAAGTCACAAAACATCCGGTGATTTTGCAGAGAGCCACATCAATTTACAGGAATACTCATAATAAACATTGCTAAAAGATACAACTGTTATGCATGGATTTTTAGATGCACTTCTCCTTAATGCAACCGCTGTGTCAGATTTTCAAAAAAGCTTTACGGAAAAAGAAAACCATGCAATAATCTGAGTCGGCGCTCGGAGCCCAATCAAGACAAATATAGCCGCCATATTATGCAGTCAACAGAAGTCACATTATAAACATTCACTTACCTTTGATGATCTTTATCGGAATGCACTCCCAGGAATCCCAGTTCCACAATAAATGTTTGTTTTGTTCGATAATGTCCGTCATTTATGTCCAAATTCCTCCTTGTTGTTCTAGCGTTCAGTACACTTTCCAAACTCACGACGCGCGGGCAGGTCCAGCGGAAAGTACGGACGAAAAGTTTAAAAAGTTATATTACAGTCCGTAAAAACATGACAAACGAAGTATTGAATCAATCTTTAGGATGTTTTTAACATAATTCTTCAATAATGTTCCAACCAGAGTATTCCTGTGTCTTCAGAATTGCGATGGAACAGAGCTCGCTCTCACGTGAACGCGCATGGTCAGAGCATGGTCACCTCATGGCAGACCTGACTAATTCCTCTCCTTCGGCCCCACTAAACAGTAGAGGCATCAGACAAGGTTCTAACGACTGTTGACATCTAGTGGAAGCCGTAGGAAGTGCAACATTACCAATATCCCACTGTATCTTCAATAGGAGCTGATTTGAAAATCGACCAACCTCAGAATTCCCACTTCCTGGTTGGATTTTTTTCTCAGGTTTTTGCCTGCCTGATGAGTTCTGTTATACTCACAGACATCATTCAAACAGTTTTAGAACTGCATATTATAATTTGTATGCATATTCTAGCTTTTATGGCTTTGAGCAGGCCGTTTACGCTGAGCATGCTTTTCATCCGGACGTGAAAATACTGCCCCCTACCCCAAAGAAGTTAAACAGTGGAGGCTGATCAAGGGAAGGAGGCAAGGGAGAGGAAATCAGCATTAGACTATTGAAATGTAATCCAGACTGTTCCCCTGTTTCTCTGTCTCCCTCTACAGGGCTATGATAAGAGCGTCTCCAAGCTGTAGACTACCCTGTCTAACGTCACTCTGTCTCCCTCTACAGGGCTATGATAAGAGCATCTCCAAGGCAGAAGCCGTGATCAGGTTTGCCTTCCAGGCCTCCATCACGGTGCTGTGTATCGCCTGCCCCTGCTCTCTGGGCCTGGCAACCCCGACAGCTGTGATGGTGGGCACGGGAGTGGGCGCTCAGAACGGTATCCTCATCAAGGGAGGGGAACCACTAGAGATGGCACACAAGGTGAGGGGAGAAGACACTACCGATCAGACAATAGTCGATCACTAATAATATCATATTGATAGTAAAAATCATTCGGTTTGATTTGTTATGCCTCATGTTTGTAGTCAGAATCTGATTGTTTGCGACTGTTGCACTTACTGGGTGTATGTTATTAAATTGTCTGAGGATCGCTATACTATCGCTTCCCTTATTGCTAACTCATTACAAAAAAAACGGTATATTTTCCAGATCCAGACAGTGGTGTTTGATAAGACGGGTACCATCACCTACGGAGCTCCTAAAGTCATCCAGGTGAAGATTGTAGTGGAGGGGAACAGGATGCCTCGCTCCCGTCTGCTGGCCATCGTAGGGACCGCAGAGAACAACAGTGAACACCCGCTGGGAGCTGCCATCACCAAGTACTGTAAACAGGTGAGTCTGATTTCTGTTACCAAGTACTGTAAACAGGTGAGTCTGATTCTGTTACCAAGTACTGTAAACGGGTGAGTCTGATGCCGTCACCAAGTACTGTAAACGGGTGAGTCTGATTCCGTTACCAAGTACTGTAAACAGGTGAGTCTGATTCCGTTACCAAGTACTGTAAACGGGTGAGTCCACCTGAACCTCAGTCCTACAGCTGACAGGTAGGAGACTGGTCGTGAGTGGATCATTCCATTGTGGATCCAGGTGAAGTGTACTAATCTGTCTCTGTATTAGGAGCTGGGTACGGAGTCCCTTGGTGCGTGTACTGACTTCCAGGCTGTGCCAGGCTGTGGAATACGATGCCAGGTCAGTAACACTGAGACCATCAGGAGACGTGACGGCTGTGTAATTAACTGTGTGTGTGTGTGTGTGTGTGTTAGGTCAGTAACACAGAGACCATCAGGAGAGGACCGTGACGGCTGTGTAATTAACTGTGTGTGTGTGTGTGTGTTAGGTCAGTAACACAGAGACCCTGCTGAGACAACATCAGGAGGACAGTGACAGTGAAGACAACAACCAAAGAAACAGTGTTCTGGTCCAGATCAGTGACTCCAGAACCCGGCCAGAATCACACCCCCTCATCATGGACCCGCAGCCTCTCAGTGCGTACTGGGATATGTAGTGCAAAATACGACAGCTATTTTCAATTGTTTTAAAGCCGAATGGAAAATACAATCTTAAATTAGCCCTTATTGTCAATTATTATTCACCATAAGGCCTGTTTCCACTGCACCGATTGAAATGCATGCTATGCATTCTGTCTACAATCTAGGATATATTCTAGTCTAACCCCTATTATTCCTCTATAGCCCTGGTGCAGACAGAGAACCAGTAACCTCTCTCTGTGTTCCTCTATAGCCCTGGTGCAGACAGAGAACCAGTAACCTCTCTGTGTGTTCCTCTATAGCCCTGGTGCAGACAGCGTCCTACGTGGTGTTGATAGGGAACCAGTAACCTCTCTGTGTGTTCCTCTATAGCCCTGGTGCAGACAGCGTCCTACGCGGTGTTGATAGGGAACCAGTAACCTCTCTGTGTGTTCCTCTATAGCCCTGGTGCAGACAGCGTCCTACGTGGTGTTGATAGGGAACAGGGAGTGGATGAGGAGGAACGGACTAGAGATCAGACCTGATGTTGACGAGACCATGAATGAACATGAACGCAGAGGACGCACTGCTGTACTGGTGGCAGTCGACAGTGAGTACTGAGTAGCCTGAGGAGTACTGAGTAGCCTGAGGAGTACTGAGTAGCCTTAGGAGTCTCCAACCTTTAATCCATGTTGCTGAGTGTATATAATCACTCTCCCCTCTCTCTCTGTCTCTGTTTCTCTGTCTCTCTCTCTCTCCCCCTGTCTCTCTCTCTCTCCCCCTGTCTCTCTCTCTCTCCCCCTGTCTCTCTCTGTCTCTGTCTCTCTGTCTCTCTCTCTCCCCCCGTGGGTCTCTCTCTCTGTAGGTCTTCTATGTGCCATGATAGCCATAGCAGACACAGTGAAGCCTGAGGCAGAGTTGGCGGTTCACACCCTGCAGGCCATGGGGCTGGAGGTGATTCTGATGACTGGAGACAACAGCAAGACAGCACGGGCCATCGCTGCTCAGGTAGGGGCCTGGACTGGCTGGGTGGGGTTCAGAGGTCACGGGAGACTACATAGACTACTACATGCAAATATAATGTTTATGAATGTATCCACTGAACCAGAACATGTCACTCTGGATAACAGCATCTGATTAACAACCCAAATGGAAATGTGCTTTTATTGTGTCTCGTGAACTGTCATTTAGCTGTCTCTCTGTCTCCTCCGGGTGGGCATCAGGAAGGTGTAAATGTGGTTTTATTGTGTCTTGTGAACTGTCATTTAGCTGTCTCTCTGTCTCCGCCAGGTGGGCATCAGGAAGGTGTTTGCGGAGGTGCTGCCGTCCCACAAGGTGGCCAAGGTAGAGCAGCTGCAGCAGGCAGGGAAGAGGGTTGCCATGGTGGGTGACGGGGTCAACGACTCGCCCGCTCTGGCCATGGCAGACGTTGGCATCGCCATAGGAACTGGCACTGACGTGGCCATAGAGGCAGCTGACGTGGTGCTGATCAGGGTGAGGAGTGGATGGATGTTAATCTGTCTGGCTGTCTGATCGTCTCCACATGTTAATCTGTCTGATCGTCTCTACACGTTAATCTGTCTGATCGTCTCTACATGTTAATCTGTCTGATCGTCTCTACACGTTAATCTGTCTGATGCGTCCTACACGTTAATCTGTCTGATCGTCTCTACACGTTAATCTGTCTGATCGTCTACTTACCACGTAATCTGTCTGATCGTCTCTACACGTTTAATCTGTCTGATCGTCTCTACACGTTAATCTGTCTGATCGTCTCCACAGTTAATCTGTTGATCGTCTCCACACGTTAATCTGTCTGATCGTCTCCACACGTTAATCTGTTTGATCGTCTCTACACGTTAATCTTTTTGATCGTCTCTACACGTTAATCTGTTCTGATCGTCTCTACACGTTAATCGTCTGATCGTCTCACACGTAATCTGTCTGATCGGCTCTACACGTTAATCTGTTCTGATCGGCTCTACACGTTAATCTGTCTGATCGGCTCTACACGTTAATCTGTCTGATCGTCTCTACACGTTAATCTGTCTGATCGTCTCTACACGTTAATCTGTCTGATCGTCTCTACATGTTAATTCTGTTCTGATCGTCTCTACACGTTAATCTTGTTGATCGTCTCTACACGTTAATCTGTCTGATCGTCTCTACACGTTTAATGCTGTTCTGATCGCTCTACACTTGTAATCGTCTGATGCGTTCTCTACACCGTTAATCTGTCTGGATCTCGTCTCTACACGTTAATCTGTCTGATCGTCTCTAAAACACGTTAATCTGTCTGATCGTCTCTACACGTTAATCTGTCTGATCGTCTCTTACACGTTAATCTGTTTGATCGTCTCCACACGTTAATCTGTCGGTCGTCCTACACGTTAATCTGTCTGATCGTCTCTACACGTTACTCTGTCTGATCGTCTCTACACGTTACTCTGTTTGATCGTCTCCACACGTTACTCTGTCTGATCGTCTCTACACGTTAATCTGTCTGATCGTCTCCACATGTTAATCTGTCTGATGTCTCCACATGTTAATCTGTCTGATTGTCTCCACATGTTAATCTGTCTGATCGTCCACACTAATCTGTCTGATCGTCTCCACACGTTAATCTGTCTGATCGTCTCTACACAGTTAATCTGTCTGATCGTCTCTACACGTTAATCTGTCTGATCGTCTCTACACGTTAATCTGTCTGATCGTCTCTACACGTTAATCTGTCTGATCGTCTCCACACGTTAATCTGTCTGATCGTCTCTACACGTTAATCTGTTGATCGTCTCTACACGTTATCTTCTGATCGTCTCCACACTTAATCTGTCTGATCGTCTCTACACGTTAATCTGTCTGATCGTCTCCACACGGTAATCTGTCTGATCGTCTCTACATTGTTAATCGTTTGATCGTCTCTACATGTAATCTGTCTGATCATCTCTACACGTTAATCTGTCTGGCTGTCTGATCATCCCTACTAGAGGTTGACCGATTTATGATTTTTCAACACCGATACCAATTATTGGAGGACCAAAAAATGCTGATACCGATTAATCGGCCGATTTATTTATATTTGTAATAATGACAATTACAACAATACTGAATGAACACTTTTATTTTAACTTAATATAATACATAAATAAAGTCTATTTAGTCTCAAATAAAATAATGTAACATGTTCAATTTGGTTTAAATATTGTAAAAACAAAGTGTTGGAGAAGAAAGTAAAAGTGCAATATGTGCCATGTAAAAAAGCTAACGTTTAAGTTCCTTGCTCAGAACATGAGAACATATGAAAGCTGGTGGTTCCTTTTAACATGAGTCTTCAATATTCCCAGGTAAGAAGTTTTAGGTTGTAGTTATTATAGGAATTATAGGACTATTTCTCTCTATACGATTTGTATTTCATATACCTTTGACTATTGGATGTTCTTATAGGTACTTTAGTATTGCCAGCCTAATCTCGGGAGTTGATAGGCTTGAAGTCATAAACAGCGCTGTGCTTCAAGCATTGCTAAGAGCTGCTGGCAAACGCAGTTAAGTGCTGTTTGAATTAATGCTTACGAGCCTGCTGCTGCCTACCACCGCTCAGTCAGACTGCTCTATCAAATCATAGACTTCATTATAGTATAATAAACACAGAAATACAAGCCGTAGGTCATTAATATGGTCAAATCCAGAAACTATCATTTCGAAAACAAAATGTTTATTCTTTCAGTGAAATACGGAACCGTTCCGTATTTTATCTAACGAATGGCATCCATAAGTCTAAATATTGCACAACCTTCAATGTTATGTAAAATTCTGGCAAATTAATTACGGTCTTTGTTAGGAAGAAATGGTCTTCACACAGTTCGCAACGAGCCAGGCGGCCCAAACTGCTGCATATACCCCGAATCTGCTTGCATAGAACGCAAGAGAATTGACACAATTTCCCTAGTTAATATTGCCTGCTAACATGAATTTCTTTTAACTAAAAATGCAGGTTTAAAAATATATACTTGCGTATTCATTTTAAGAAAGGCATTGATGTTTATGGTTAGGTACTTTATTATATGCAACGACAAGTGCTTTTTTCGCGAAGGCGCTTTTGTTAACTTCTCTGGGGCAGGTGGGACGCAAACGTCCCACCGGCCAATAGCCAGGGAAAATACAGCGCGCCATATTCAAATAACGTGATATAAAAATCTAACTTTCATTAAATCACACATGTAAGATACCAAATTAAAGCTACACTCGTTGTGAATCCAGCCAACATGTCAGATTTCAAAAAAGTTTTTCGGCGAAAGCATAAGATGCTATTATCTGATGATAGCACAAAAGTAAACAAAGAGAAGGATATTTCATCACTGCAAGCACGACACAAAACGCAGAAATAAAATATAAATCATGCCTTTGACGAAATTATTTTGTTGGCACTCCAATATGTCCCATAAACATCACAAATGGTCCTTTTGTTCGATTTAATTCCGTGGATATATATCCAAAATGTCAATTTATTTGGACCGTTTCATCCAGAAAAACACAGCTTCCAACTTTCGCCAAGTCACTACAAAATATATCAAAAGTTACATGTAAACTTTACCAAAACATTTCAAACTACTTTGGTAATACAACGTTAGGTATTTTTAAACGTTAATAATCGATCAATTTGTAGACGGGATGATCTGTGTTCAATACAAAAAGAAAACAATCTGACGCAACTTTTTTCGTAACGTGACTCTCTCAAAATATTTAGTTCGTGACCCTCATTTACGATAGCCCTACTTCTTCACTACACAAAGGAATAACCTCAACCGATTTCCAAGGACTGGTGACATCCAGTGGAAGCGGTAGGAACTGCAAGCAAGTCCATTAGAAATCTGGTGTCTAAAAAAAACTAATTGAAAAGACAGTGACATCAAAAAAATACAAATTCTGAATGGTTTGTCCTCAGGGTTTTGCCTGCTACATAAGTTATGTTATTCTCACAGACATGATTCAAACAGTTTTAGAAACTTCAGAGTGTTTTCTATCCAAATCTACTAATAATATGCATATCTTATATTCTGGGGATGAGTAGCAAGCAGTTGAATTTTGGCATGATATTTTTCCCGAAAGTGAAAATGCTGTCCCCTGCCCTCAAGAAGTTAAATCATCACCCATTTGGCAAAGTAGGCTGTGATTCGATGATAAATTAACAGGCACTGCATTGATTATATGCAACGCAGGACAAGCTAGTTAACCTAGTAATATCAACCATGTGAAGTTAACTAGTGATTATGTTAAGATTGATTGTTTTTTATAAGATATGTTTAATGCTAGCTAGCACCTTACCGTGGCTCCTTGCTGCACTCGCATAACACGCAGTTTCCTCGTGGAGTGCAATGTAATCGGCCATTATCGGCGTCCAAAAATGCTGATTACCGATTGTTATGAAAACTTAAAATCGGCCCTAATTAATCGGTCGACCTCTAATCAAATCAAATTTATTTCAAATAAAATGTATTTATAAAGTCCTTCTTACATCAGCTGGTATCTCAAAGTGCTGTACAGAAACCCCGTCTAAAACCCCAAACAGCAAGCAGTGCAGGTCTACATGTTCGTCTCTACACGTTAATCTGTCTGGCTGTCTGATCGTCTCTACACGTTAATCGGTCTGTTCGTCTCCACACGTTAATCTGTCTGATCGTCTCTACACGTTAATCTGTCTGTTTTGTAGTTACACTAACTCTCTGTCTCTTCTGTTTGTAGTTACACTAAACTCTCTCTGTTTGTAGTTACACCTAACTCTCCTGTCTCTCTCTGTTTTGTAGTTCACTAAACTCTCCTGTCTCTCCTGTTTGTAGTTTCACTAATCTCCTCTCTCTCTCTCTGTTTGTAGTTACACTAACTCTCCTGTCTCTCTCTGTTTGTAGTGGTACACTAACTCTCCTCTCCTGTTTGTAGTTACACTAACTCTCCTGTTCTCTCTCTGTTTGTAGTTTACACTAATCTCCTGTCTCTCTCTGTTTGTAGTTTTACACTAACTCTCCTCTCTCTCTGTTTTGTAGTTACAACTAACTCTCCCTCTCTCCTCTGTTTGTAGTTACCTAACTCTCCTCTCTCTCTTGTTTTGTAGTTACACTAACTCTTCCTCTCTCTGTTTGTAGTAGCCTAACTCTCCTCTTCTGTTTGTTAGTTTTACACTAACCTCTTCTCTCTGTTTGTTAGTTACACTAACTCTCCTTCCTCTGCTCTGTTGTAAGTTACACTAACTCTCTCCTCTCCTCTCTGTTATTGTAGTTACACTAACTCTCCTTCTCTCTGTTTGTAGTTACACAACTCCCTCGTCCTTCTGTTTGTAGTTACACTAACTCTCCTGTTCTTCTCTGTTTGTAGTTCACTAAACTTTTCCCCCCTCTCCCCCTGTCTCTCTCTGTTTGTAGTTACACTAACTCTCTCCTGCTGTCCTCTCCTGTTTGTAGTTTACACTTAACTCTCTCCTGTCTCTCTCTGTTTGTAGTTACACTAACTCTCCTGTCTCTCTCTGTTTGTAGTTACACTAACTCTCCTCTCTCTCTCTGTTTTGTAGTTACACAACTCTCCTGTCTCTCTGTTTTGTAGTTACAACTAACTCTCCTCTCTCCTTGTTTGTAGTTACACTAACTCTCCTCTCTCTCTCTGTTTGTAGTTACACTAACTCTCCTCTCTCTCTCTGTTTGTAGTTAACACTAACTCTCCTCGTCTCTCTCTTGTTTGTAGTTACACTAACTCTCCTCTCTCTGTTTGTAGTTACACTAACTCTCCTGTCTCTCTCTGTTTGTAGTTCACTAACTCTCCTCTCTCTTTGTTTACACTAACTCTCTCCTGTCTCTCTCTGTTTGTAGTTACACTAACTCTCCTTCTCCTCTCTGTTTGTAGTTACACTAACTCTCTCCTCTCTCTGTTTGTAGTTACACTAACTCTCTCCGTATTCTCTCTGTTTGTAGTTAACACTAACTCTCCTGTCTCTCTCTGTTTGTCAGTTACACTAACTCTCCTGTTCCTCTCTGGTTTTTGTAGTTACACAACTCTCTCTCCCTCTCTCTGTTTGTAGTTACACTAACTCTCTCCTGTCATCTCTCCAGTGTTTGTAGTTTACACTAACTCTCCTCTCTCTCTCTGTTTGATAGTTACACTAACTCTCCTGCTTCTCTCTGTTTGTAGTACACTAACTTCTCCCTGTCTCTCTCTGTTTTGTAGTTACAACTAACTCTCCTCTGCTCTCTCTGTTTGTAAGTTACACTAACTCTCCTGTCTCTCTTTCTGTTTGTAGTTACACCTAGCTCTCTCTGTCTCTCTCTGTTTGTAGTTACACTAACTCTCCCTTCTCCTCTCTGTTTGTAGTTACACTAACCTCTCCTTCTCTCTCTGTTTGTCAGTTATCACTAACTCTCTCCTGTCTCTCTCTGTTTGTAGTTACACTAACTCTCCTGCTCTCTCCTGTTTGTAGTTACACTTAACTCTCCTGTCTCTCTCGTTTGTAGTTACACTAACTCTCTTCCTTCTCATTGTTTGTAGTTAACACTGAACTCTTCTCTCTCTCTCCTCTGTTTGTAGTTGAGCCTAACTCTCTCTGCTCTCTTCTCTGTTGTAGTTATCACTAACTCTCTCCCTGTCTCTCTCTGTTTTGTAGTTTACACTAACTTCCTGTCTCTCTCTGTTTGTAGTTTACACTAACTCTTCTCCTTCGTCTTCTGTTTGTAAGTTACACTAACTACTCTCCTGTCTCCTTCTGTTTGTAGTCATACAACTGGTAACTCTCCTGTCTCTCTCTCTGTTTGTTTAGTTTACCACTAACTCTCTTCTCCTCTCTTTTGTAGTTACACTATCTCTCCTCTCCTCTCTGTTTGTAGTTACACTAACTCTCCTGTCTCTTCTGTTTGTAGTTTCACTAACTCTCCTGTTCTCTCTCTGTTTGTAGTTACATAACTCTCCTCTTCTCTGTTTGTAGTTACACTAACTCTCTGTCTCTCTCTGTTTGTAGTACACTAACTCTTCCTCTCCTTCTCTGTTTGTAGTTACACAACTCCCCTGTCTCTCTCTGTTTGGTAGTTACAGCTAACTCTCCTCTCTCTCTCTGTTTGTAGTTTTACTAACTCTCCTGTCTCTCTCTGTTTGGTAGTTACACTAACTTCCTCTCTTCTGTTTTGTAGTTACACTAACTCTCCTGTCTCTTCTCTGTTTGGTAGTTACACTAACCTCCTGTCTCTCTCTGTTTTGTAGTACACCTAACTCTCCTCCTCTCTCTGTTTGTAGTTACACAACTCTCTCCTGTCTCTCTCTGTTGTAGTTACACAACTCTCCTCTCTCTTTCTGTTGTAGTTTCACTAACTCTCCGTCTCTCTCTGTTTGTAGTTACACTAACTCTCTTGTGGTTGTCCTCCTCTCTGTTTGTAGTTACACTAACTCTCTCCGTCTCTCTCTGTTTGTAGTTACACTAACTCTCTCCTGTCTCTCTCTGTTTGTAGTTACACTAACTCTCCCTGTCTCTCTCTGTTTGTAAGTTACACAAAAAAAAAAAAAAAAAAAAACACACCCCCACCACAAACAAAAGAAAAAAAACTAACTCTCCTGTCTTCTCTGTTTGTAGTTACATAACTCTCCGTCTCCTCTCTGTTTGTAGTTACACTAACTCTCCTCTCTCTCTCTGTTTTGTAGTTACGACTAACTCCCTATTCTCTCTCTGTTTGTAGTTACACTAACTCTCCTCTCTCTGTTGTAGTTACAACTAACTCTCCTCGTCTCTCTCTGTTTGTGTTACAACTAATCCTTCTCTTCTCTCTGTTTGTAGTTACACTAAATCTCTCCTCTCTCTCTCTGTTTGTAGTTTTACACTAAACTCTCCTCCTCTGTTTTGTAGTTACACTAACTCTCCTGTCCCCTCTCTCTGTTTGTAGTTCACTAACTCTCCTCTCTTCCGTCCTGTTTGTAATACATAACTCTCTGTCTCTCATCTGTTTGTGGTTTCACTAACTCTCTCTCTTTCTCTCTGTTTGAGTTAACTAACTCTCTCCCGTCTCTTCTCTGTTTGGTATTACACTAACTCTCTCCTATCTCCTCTGTTGTAGTTTACACTAACTCTCCTGTACTCTCTCGTTTGTAGTTCACTAACTGCTCCTCTCTCTGTTTGTAAGTTACACTAACTTCCTGTCTCTCTCTGGTTGTAGCTACACTAACTCTCCTCTCTCTGTTTTGTTTGTAGTTACACTACCTCTCCTCTCTCTTCTCCTGTTTGTAGTTACACTAACTCTCTCTCTCTATCTGTTTGTAGTTACACGCTAACTCTCCTCTGCCGTTTGTAAGTTACACTAAACTCTCCTCTCTCTGTTTGTGTTACACTAACTCTCCTCTCTCTCTGTTTTGTAGTTACACCTAACTCTCCATCTCTCTTCTTGTTTGTAGTTACACTAACTCTACCCTCTTCTCTCTCTGTTTCGCTCACAGTTAACACTAACTCTCCTCTCCTCTGTTTAGTAGTTCCACTAACTCTCTCCTCTCTCTGTTTGTAGTTACACTAACTCCTCTCCTGTCTCTCTCTGTTGTAGTTACACTAACTCTCTCCTGTCTGCTCTCTGTTTGTAGTTACACTAACTCTCTCCTGCTCTTCTGTTGTAGTTACACTAACTTCTCTCCTTGTCTCTCTCTGTTTGTTAGTTTACACTACCTCCTGTCTCTCTCTGTTTGTTAGTTACACTAACTCTCCTGTCTCTCTCTGTTTGTTAGTTACACAAACTCTACTGGCTCTCTGTTTGTAGTTACACTAACTTCCTCTCTCTCTCTGTTGTAGTTACACTAACCTCTCCTTCCTCTCTGGTTTTGTAAGTTACACTAACTCTCCTCTCTCTCTCTGTTTGTAGTTACACTAACTCTCCTCTCTCTCTCTGTTTGTTAGTTACACTAACTCTCCTCTCTCTGTTTGTAGTTAACACTAATCTCTCTGTCTCTCTCTGTTTGTAGTTACACTAACTCGTCCTCTCTCTGGTTGGTAGTTAACACTTTAACTCTCTCCCTGTCTGCTTTCTGTTTGTAGTTACACTAACTCTCCACCTGTCTCTCTTCTGTTTGGTAGTTACACTAACTCTCTCCTCTCTCTCTGTTTGTAGTTACACTAACTCTCCTGTCCCTCTCTGTTTGTAGTTTCCACTAACTCTCCTGTCCTCTTGTTGTAGTTACACTAACTCTCCTGTCTCTCTCTGTTTTAGTTACACCTAACTCTCCTTCTCCCTCTCTCTGTTTGTAGTACCACTAACTCTCCTCCTGTCTCTCTCTGTTTGTAGTTACACTAACTCTCCTGTCTCTCTCTGTTGTAGTTACACTAACTCTCCTGTCCTCTCTCTGTTTGTAGTTACACTAACTCTCTTCTCCCTCTCTCTGTTTGTATTACACTAATCTCTCCTGCTCTCTCTGTTTGTAGTTTACACTAACTCTCCTGTCTTCTCTCTGTTTGTAAGTTAAACACTAAACTCTCTCTGTCTCTCTCTTTTGTAGTTACATAACTCTCCTGTCTCTCTCTGTTTGTAGTTTCAACTAACTCTCTGTCTCTCTCTGTTTGTAGTTTCCACACACTCTCCCCTCTGTTTGTAGTTACACTAACTCTCCTGTTCTCTCTGTTTTGTGTTACACTAATCTCCTATCTCTCTCTGTTTGTTGATTACACTACTAACTCTCCTGTCTCTCTCTGTTTGTAGTTACACTAACTCTCCTCTCTTCTCTGTTTGTAGTTTAGCACTAACTCTCCTGATCTCTCTCTGTTTTGTATTACACTAACTCTCCCTCTCTCTGTTTGGTAGTACACTACTCTCCTCTCTCTCTTCTGTTTGTAGTTACACTAACTCTCCTCTCTCTCTCTGTTGTGTTAGTTACACTAACTCTCCTCTCTCTCTCTGTTTGTAAGTTACACTAACTCTCCTCTCTCTCGTTTGTAGTTACACTTAACTCTCCTCGTCTCTCTCCTGTTGTAATTTTCACTAACTCTCCGTCTCTCTTCTCTGTTTGTAGTTACACTAACTCTCCTGTCCTCTCTGTTTGTAGTTCACTATCTCTCCTGCTTCTCTCTGTTTGTAGTTACACTACCTTCCTCTCTCTCTCTGTTTGGTAGTTCAACACTAATCTCTTCTTCTCTCGTTTGTAGTTACACTAACTCTCCTGTCTCTCTCTGTTTGTAGTTACACTAACTCTCCTGTCTCTCTCTGTTTGTAGTCCACTACCTCTCCTCTCTCTCTCTGTTTTTGTAGTACACTAACTCTCCTCTCTCTGTTTGTAGTTACACTAACTCTCTCTCTCTGTTTGTAGTTACACTAACTCTCCTCTCTCTCTCTGTTTGTAGTTACTAACTACTCTCCTCTCTCTCTCTGTTTGTAGTTACACTAACCTCTCCTCTCTCTCTTCTGTTTGTGTTACACTAACTCCCTGCTCTCTGTTTGTAGTTACACTAACTCTCCTGTCTCTCTCTGTTTGTTAGTTTCACTAACTCTCCTCTGCTCTCTCTGTTTGTAGTACGATCAACTCTCCCTTCTCTTCTGTTTGTAGTTCACTAACTCTGCCTCTCTCTCTCTGTTGTAGCCTATCTCCTCTCTCTGTTTGTAGTTACACTAACTCTCCTCCTTCTCTCTCTGTTTGTAGTTACACTAACTCTCCTGTCTCTCTCTGTTTGTAGTTACACTAACTCTCCTCTCTCTGTTTGTAAGTTACATAACTCTCCTTCTCTCTCTTCTGTTTGTAGTTACACTAACTCTCCTCTCTCTGTTTGTAGTTACACTAACTCTCCTCTCTCTGTTTGTAGTTACACTCACTCTCCTCTCTCTCTCTGTTTGAGTTTACACTACTCTCTCCTGCTCTCTCTCTGTTGTAGTTACACTAACTCTCCTGTCTCTCTCTGTTTGTAGTTACACTAACTCTCTCCTCTCTCTCTCTGTTTGTAGTCACACTAATCTCTGTCTCTCTCTGTTTGTAGTTACACTAACTCTCCTGTCTCTCTCTGTTTGTAGTTTCACTAACTCTCCTCTCTCTCTACTGTTTTGTAGAATACACTAACTCTCCTCTCCTCTCTCGTTTAGTAGTTTCACACTAAGCCTCTCTGTCTCTACATCTGTTTGTAGTTTACCACTAACTCTCTCTCTCGTAGTTGTAGTTCACGTACTAACTCCTCCCTCTCTGTTTGTAGTCATCACATACCACTCCCTCCTCTCTCTCTTGTCTTGTATGTTACACTTAACTCTCTCCTTCTCTCTTCTGTTTGTAGTACACCTACAACTCTCTCCTCTCTCTCTCTGTTTGTAGTTTCACTAACTCTCCCTGTCCTTTTCTGTTTGTAGTTACAACTACTCTCCTCTCTCTCTCTGTTTGTAGTTACACTAACTTCCTGTCCTCTCTCTG
>NW_019943646.1:6292-7535 GCF_002910315.2 Salvelinus sp. IW2-2015 | reverse complement strand
GCCTGTCTGATCGTCTCTACATGTTAATCTGTCTGCCTCAAATTCATTTTTGAAGAATTGCGCAATTTTATAGTAATGGTAAAGCTCAGTCTGTCTTGAATACTAAGTTTCTCCTCTCTCCCCGTGTCTCTTTCTCTCTCCCCCGTGTCTCTTTTCTCTCTCCCCGTGTCTCTTCTCTCTCTCTCCTCTGTGTTTGTAGCTACACTAACTCTCCTCTCTCTCTGTGTTTGTAGCTACACTAACTCTCCTCTCTCTCTGTGTTTGTAGCTACACTAACTCTTCTCTCTCTGTGTTTGTAGCTACACTAACTCTTCTCTCTCTGTGTTTGTAGCTACACCAAGCCCAGCGCTGAGCTACTGGAGTCTCGTCTGGGCAGTCAGAAGAGAGACGCTGCAAGCCTATCAGACGTCAGCGTACACATCGGCATGGGCGAGCTGCGCCGTTCCTCCCCCAAGCTGAGCCTATTGGACCGCGTTGTAAACTTCAGCCGCGCCTCCATCAACTCCCTCCAATCAAAGCACTCCCTGAACAGCATGGCCCTCAGCGAACCCGACAAACACTCATTGCTGGTGGGGGAGGCCCTCTGCGAGGAGGAGTTTGTCTGAGGCTAGGTTATGCTAAGCTACTCTAGTCTATGCTAATTTAAGCTTGGTTTAGCCATTTTATGCTTGACTAGGCTACGCTAAGCTAACGTAAGGTAGCGAAGGCTAAGTGGGTTACATAAGTTAATTGCCCCATCCATCTACACAGGTGCCCCCAGGGTGACATCTTTTGACTTGAAGAAGCCTTTCTGTTGCCCCACACCGTCTGACCGACAGTGTGCACTCCAATGGGTGCCTGGGAGGGCTTCATGTTCACTCTACCGCTGCCTGTGTCTTTTGTCAATGGCCACTTGTACCCTCAGGGGAAGGGGTCTTACACTGGGGTCTTATAGGAGCTCGGACTCTTTGTCCAGGGTGTTAAGAGCTTCAGCTGAAAGACGATGCAGGTGTCATTAGGAAGACTGCACTGCAATCTTTTTCTATGTGCTTATAATATGAAGGTTTGCAGAGACAATCTTTTGACATTTATCCAAAGACACCCTAAAATGGTGCCCCATGTTAAAGTGTACTTAGTGTGACAAAAAAACAAAAATCCTTCTGAGGCAGCAGAAGTGTATTAAATATACTGTTGTATATTATGATTGTATAATTAAGCAATGAGGCCCGAGGAGGTGTGGTATATGGCCAATATACCACGGCTA
>NW_019943646.1:0-4612 GCF_002910315.2 Salvelinus sp. IW2-2015 | reverse complement strand
CGTGTGTCAAGCGCGACTTGCACCGACAAGATCAGGTTTCTGCGGGGGGGGGGGGTTGTGTGTGGAAGCCTCTGCAGGAGGGGGAGGGGGGGGGGGGGGGGTTGTGTGTGGACAGCATCAGGGGGGGTTGTGTGTGGAGCCTTCAGGAGGGGGGTTGTGTGTGGAAGCAGCAGGAGGGGGGGGGGGGGGTTGTGTGTGGAAGCTATGCAAGAAGGGCGGGCTGTCGTTGTGGAGGCACTAGGGTTTCAATTTCAATATAGGTTGTCTGTATAATTATCTTGGAATAAACTGCTTTGACCTTGTTCTTCTGTTTATGTTAATTTAAACACACAGCATCATTCTGACCTATCAAATCCACTTGATTTGCTTTTTAAATGGATAAAACATTCCTATTGCAGTAAAGTGCACTATGGTGGAAAAAGGTATCTGCTGTGTCTAACCTTGACCAGTAGATGGCAGTAAGCAACCAGTGGTTTTGCCTGTCTGGGTTTGAATGAGAGATGATGAAAATGTTATATTTATGTACTTTTTCATATTTTGTTACATGGAGACTGAATAACCCCTGGTCAGGTCACATGGTTAAGGCTCCAGGACGCTGACAGCATCCGATGTCACAGGAAGGCCAAGATCATCAAGGACCTCAGCCACCATCTAGAAGGTGGAGACAGGACAGGTGCACTAAAGCTGGGATTGGCTGATAAACAGCTTCTATCTCCAGTGAATCAGACTGTTAAACAGTCACTACTAGCCGCCCTACGCCCAGTACCCTGAACTTTAGAGACGGCTGCCCTATGTACATAGTCACTGAACACTGGTCACTTTAATAATGTTTACATCCGGTTTTACCCACTTGATATGTACACTGAGCGTACAAAACATTATGATTGACCAGGTGAATCCAAGTGAAAGGTATGATCCCTTATTGATGTCAGTTGTTAAATCCACTTCAAATCAGTGTAGATGAAGAGGAGGAGACAGGGTAAAGAATTTGTAAGCTTTGAGACATGGATTGAGTATGTGTGCCATTCATAAGGTGAAGACAAAATATTTAAGTGCCTTTAAACGGGGTAGTAAGTGTCAGGTGCACCGGTTTGTGCCAAGAACTGCAACGCTGCTGGGTTTTTCACATTCAACAGTTTCCCGTGTGTATCAAGAATGGTYCACCACCCAAAGGACATTCAGCCAACTTCACACAACTGYGGGAAGCATTAGAGTCAACATGGGCCAGCACCCCTGCTTTCGRCACCTTGTAGAGTCCATGCCACGAAGAAATTAGGTTTGTTTTGAGGGATTTTATTGCACCTGAGATACACACATTTGAAGATTTTATGTGACCTCATTTAGTAGTAAAAACAAAAACAGTACAACCYTTTTGAGACTTCATTATTTTTTATTTCATCCAGTTAGTCTAGACATTACAACATCCCAAATGTAAATGTAATCCCAAATTTACTGCAAAAAAAACCTATTAAATATCAATATTCCAGAATACCCTTTACTAAAAATACCCATTTCAAATTAGATTACTGTAAACTGTCATGACGTATTCCTCTTGAGKGTATTTGTATCACTTTGGCTAGATTGACATTGCAGCAGATTGACTTGGCWGATAGACTGTAGGCCTGTAAAACATTGATTGATATTTACGTAGGACTTTTATTTTGTAAATACTTATAATTTGTAGTAATTAAGGTTTGTTCGGGCAGGTTTGTGTGGAATTTCTTGGGGTTTGGTACATCAAGTTAAAGAGACACGAAGACATTGTCCGCTGGTTGACAAATATTCCGTTATTAGAATCCATTGTGCTTATCTCTCACTAATTGTTGCTTTTCAAAGTTACATTAATATATTTGATTAATGAATGTGCTTCATCACATAAATCATTTATAGGACTTTAAGTTTGAAATACTGAGAATTCGAAATATGTAGTATCTCTGATCAACCATCAATTACAATATTCCAAATATAGCATTCACAGTTTTACATATGAAAAACATCAAACAATGAATAGATGCTGAGACTGTGATTCAATCCTAGGCACGTTATAGAGCAGACCACTTTAACGTCATTTACAGCGTTTACCGTCAGCGTTTACCGTTTGAACGTCAGAGAAATTGCCTGTTAAAGGTGCAGTGTCTATCCAATCCACTGCTCTATAACACGCCTTGGATTGAATCCCTGGCTCAATTTGAATTAGATCTGCCGATGCTACATTTAACTACTGAAGTACACTGAAACATCCATTGCTCAAAGCCTCTTCCTAACATCTGTAATTTTCAGGATTCTCTCTGAAAATACTTAAATAGAAACCATATAAGTCAATACTGGTAGATATATTTTTCATACTTAAAACATTTAAAACACCTTACAAAAATCACATAATGCGATGAAAACGGAGGATACTATTATCAACCAAACGGAATGTTCACAATAATTATTTTAAACACTTTTTCTTTTCTTTTTAAGTATTACTTCCATTTACTTCTTAGACATAAACTCTGGAATAAACTGGATAAAAAAAATWGCAATCTGTCTATTGTGTGTGTTTAAGGTTACTGATAATGCGATTATCCAGAGTTCCTTTTGTCTGACAGTACTGGACCAGTAGACTATCTGGAGGTTTTGTTGATGTTATTGTGGTCCCGAGTTTAACACCATAACAGTGAATATTTCAGCAGGTCAATCATTCATTATTCCACGAATTCTTTGTCATATAGATTTTAAATTAGGGATTGACAAACGTGCACAAGACATGCTGCGCTTTTGTCTAGCCTGAGAGATGGTCTAGCTAGCCTGAGACAGCAGCAGAGTAGCACAATAAAACAAACATACCATCATCTCTTTGGCACATGGTTCAGCAAGGTCTGTGGGTTGTCTCATGACTGGGTCGGCATTCGGGACCGCAAGGCTTTTCTCTTTATCAAGAAACAACACTCAACGTTTCATAACGTTGTGCCACGCCTTGAAATGGATCGCTACTTTCATTTCAAGACAAGACGGCATGGCGGATTCTGCTTTAGGGGGAGATTTCCCCCCCCAGAAACTGTATCAAACTAGAATGTATTTTTTTGAACATAAGATTTGTCATTGTTTTGAAACACAGATGCAGCGGATGCCACCCTGAAAGCAGTGGAGGCTGCTGAGGGGAGAACAGCTCATAATAACGTCCGGAACGGCGCAAATGGAACGGGTATCAAACACCTGGAAACCATGTGTCTGATGCATTTGATACCGTTCCACTGATTTCCGCTCCAGTCATTAACACGAGCCCGTCCCTCCCCAATTAAAGTGCCACCAACCTCCTGTGCCTGAAGTGACGATACAGACAGACTAGTTGACTGTCTGAAAAACACCTGTAACCAACCATATGCCGTATTATCACACTGATGAGGAGTGGTTTGTTCATGCTTGGTTTGGGAACCAGAATAGATAGTCTGGAATAAACATMAATTATATGAAGATATTGCATCAAAAGCACCAGTAATATACATAACGATGGTTATTGTATACCATTAAAAGATCTCACACTGTTAGGGGGAGTAAACCCTGGTCATGGAACCAATGTAGATACCATCCAAATTGGCACGCTATTCCCTACATAGTGCACTACTTTTGACCAGAGCCCTATGGGAATAGGATGCCATTTGGGACACAAGTTGGCACCCTATTCCCTATATAGTGCACTACTTTTGACCAGAGCCCTATGGGAATAGGATGCCATTTGGGACACAGCCCTGGCAAAGTTCACTCATTTGGCAAATATGAATTCATTAAAATGCACTGTATGCCATATTGTTATTCTCTGAAATGACCCTAATATATTACTGTCAAGAGGTTGTGTATTGTTGAGAGGTCTCACAAACCGTTGTTGAGATTTGGCAAATAAATGAACTTCATTTTGGAGTAGGCATCATAGTTAGATTAAGACTTACTAATACTGATTACTGCTATTGTTACAAATACAGGAACATAGACCCTGTTATTTTTCCTGGTTCTCCACTGAACACAAACAACTGTTTTGAATATGAAAATGTTTTGGCAGAAAAAATACAATTGACAGGAAAGTCAACTGTTAAAACAACTGCATGGGAATAGAAAAACAACAACCAGCTCCTCTCACTGTACACAGACCCAACTATAACCACCATCATCACAGTGCCAGAATAACAACCAGACCAATTTCTTCTGCAATTGAAAATAAATTCACACATAGAGCAAATAAAGCAACAAAAGAGAGAGGAGAGAGTGTGACGGAGAGAGTGTGACGGAGAGAGGGTGAGGAGAGAGGGTGACGGAGAGAGGGTGACGGAGAGAGGGTGACGGAGAGAGGTGTGACGGAGAAGGGGTGGCGGAGAGAGGGTGACGGAGAGAGGGTGCGGAGAGAGTGTGCGGAGAGAGTGGGGACGAGAGAGGTGACGGAGAGAGGGTGACGGAGAGGTGTGACGAGAGAGTGTGACGGAGAGAGGGTGACGGAGAGAGGGTGCGGGAGAGTGTGACGGAGAGAGTGTGACGGAGAGGGGTGACGGAGAGAGTGTGAGGGGAGGAGGGAAACAAGGGATTCTGTCTGTGGAGTGGAGGAGAAGGAGGGCAGTTGAGGATGAGAAGGGCAAAA
>NW_019943645.1:114915-120693 GCF_002910315.2 Salvelinus sp. IW2-2015 | reverse complement strand
TGAGAAGAGAACAGTTCACCCTCTATTTATATGGGTTAGGGAAGAGCAACAGTTACCCTTTTCTCTAGGGTTGAAAGAGAACAGTTACCGCCCCTCTCTAGGGGCTTTAAAGAAAACTAGTTACCCCCTTTGCTCTAGGGGTATAAAGAAACAGTTACCCCTTCTCTAGGGGGTAAATGAGAACAGTTACCCCCATCAAACTAGAGGAATAAAATAGAGAACGATGTTACCTCCTCTCGTAGTAATGAACTAAAGAGAACAGTTACCCCCTCTCTAGAGGTATAAAGATTGAACAGTTACCCCGCTCTAGGGGGTATTAAAGAAGAACAGTTACCTCCTCTCTAGAGGAAATAAATAAGAGAACAGTTAGCGCTCCCTCTCTAGAGGGTGTTACAAGAGAAACAGTTACTCCCGTCTCTACGGGGTGTTTAAAGAGAGACAGTTACCTCCCTCTCAGGGGTTAAAGAGAGAACAGTTCCGTCCCCTACTCTAGAGGGGGATATAAAGAAGAAACGTTACCCCCTCTCTAGAGGGTTAAATTGAGAACAGTTACCCCCTCCTCTGGTAGAGGCATACGGCCCATGAGGTTTAAAGAGAACAGTTACCCCCATCTCTAGAGGAAATACAAAGAGAACAGTTACCCCTCATCTGGGGGGTTTAAAGAGAAGCAGTTTACCATCCACTCTCTAGGAAGGTTAACAAGAGAACAGTCTGACCTCCCCTCTCTAGAAGGTTCTAGTAAGAGAACAGTTTACCCCGCGATCTCTAGAGGTATAAAGAGGAACAGTTTACCCCTCTCTAGGGGGTTAAAGGAGAACAGTCTACCAGACCCTCTCTAGACGGAATAAAGGGATGAACAGTTTACCCCCTCTCCTAGGGGGTTAAAGCAAGAAACAGATTACCTCCTCGCTAGCAGGAATAAAAGAGCACAGGTTACCCCCTCTCCTAAGGGTTTAAAGTAGAACAGTTACCCCTCTCTAGAGGGTTTAAAGAGAACAGTTACCCTCCCTCTTAGGGGGTTAAAGAGAACAGTTACTCCTCCTAGCGGAATGAAAGAGAACAAGTTCACCCCCTCTCCTAGAGGGTTTTATAAGAGAACAGCTTACCCTCTCTCTAGAGGTTTAAAGAGAGAGTTAACTCCGCTCTCTAGAGGGTTAAGAAGTAGAACAGATTACCCCCCTCGTCTAGAGAATAAAAGAGAACACGTTACCACCCTCCTCTCTAGCGGGTTTAAAGAGAACAGTTACCCGCTCTTTCTAATGGGCGCGTTAATAGAAGCAGTTCAACCCCCTCTCTAGAGGTTAGAAGCATTGAACACCGTTAGCCCCTCTCTAGAGGAATAAACGGGAACAGTTACCTTCCCTCTCTTCCCGACCAGACCTTACAACTTATTTCCTCCTTTCATCAACGGTCTAATAAATCTACTACATTCTTTCTCATTATAGACTTAGATTAGCCTTCTCCTCTAACCGCCCTTCCCGTCCCTACTCTGCAGTTTACTAATGCAGTAACCAGGCCAGGAGAATGGATTCACACCTAACAGATGACCCTGGTCACGTTCCGTGTGTGTGTGTGTGCGAATGTTGTTGGTTTGTGTCTCTCTGTTCGTGTGTCGTGTGTGCTGTGTTTAAATACCGTCTCTCTCCTCTCCATTGTGTGTGATGTTGTGTGTGTGTGTGTGTGTGTGTGTGTGGTTGTGTGTGTGTGTGTGTGTTGTTGTGTGTGTGCTGTGTGGTGGTGTTGTGTGTGTGTGAGTGTGTGTGTGTGTGTGTTTGTGTGTGTAACAGAGACCCTACTACAAGGACAACCATCTGAACCCAATGGACAGAATACATAGTTCAGACGCTGGACTTAATGGCGTGTGGAACTGCATAGAAATACAGAGAGTCTGGCGCGGTTTAGAGCGTTGACCTACAGATTAGTTTCACCGCTCTCGACACTGCAGCCTTCCTCCTTGGTTTTGGGTCAAAATCAGTCATAACAGAAACCTCTCACGGAAGTCCTTCACCTGCAAATCTGAGACTATGTTTGTGCTCACGCCTCCGTTTATTTACATGTATTTAACATATATTAATATGCGTGACCATTTCTCCTGACAGTAAGAACTCTTCCGGCGCTCTGCTTGAAACAGAGGTGGTGCGTCACGCCGAAATATTGTCAAAAAGTCAGACGAGGCACACTTATTGGTTCAGACGGCGCGCTATCCCCGCTCTTCTAACGACAAAGTGAGGTATTTTTTTTAGTGCGTCAATAGAGGGGTGTTTGAACTAGGGCTTATACAGACAGCGACAGACGACATATCTTCCTGCATTTACAGCTTCACTATGAAAATCATTTGACTTTCTGGTTAGCACTTTACATTACAGCTACAGTTTATTTTATTTTATTCAGGATAAGAGTATGCTCATAACCACGTAATTACTAGCAGTAACTACCGTACAGAATTCAGCTAAGAAATAGTTACGTCTGTTGCGGAGAGGTGAGTGAGAACACGTAACGTAACAGAGAGAGGAGAGTTTCTATAGCAACCTGCATCCAGCCTCTCAACAATGCTGTCGGTGCTGTAGTGTGGCGAGTCTCTTGATTCGACCCATAGAACTTCAAATCTATTCTCATTCTAATTCTAGGGTTCTACCACGTTATTCTATAGTTCCACAGTTTCCCCTTGTACTTATTCTATCAGTGTTTTTAATGTCAAATTAAAATACTCTTATGAGTGTCACATGAAAACTGAATATAGCAGAATCCTTTGATGTACTGGTACTGAAAGCTTTATCAGCAGAGAGCAGTGAGGAGAGAGAAGAGAGAGAGAGAGAGAGAGAGAGAGAGAGAGAGAGAGAGAGAGAGAGAGAGAGAGAGAGAGAGAGAGAGAGAGAGAGAGAGAGAGAGAGAGAGGCGAGAGAGAGAGAGAGCGAGAGAGAGATGCTTTCTTCTCTGCGTGTAGTGGAGGACGTGAAGAGTCTGTCTCGACTATACTCCCCCCTCCTGTCAGTTGGATATTACACTCTAAGTCGAATTTCTAACATTACACATTTTTCTTCAGAAAATGTAACTTTTACCATATGATATTACACCCTCTTCACTACTGAAACCGTTTACACATCCATAGATCTAGACACTCCTAGACTCTTTCACCGTATTTTACTGAGTTGCAGTTTATATAAGGAAATAGGTCAATTGAAATTAATTAATTAGCCCTAATCTATGGATTTCACATGACTGGGCAGGGTGCAGCCATGGGTGAGCCAGGCCCAGGCCCAGCCAATCAGAATTAGTCCCCCCCCCACAACAGGGCTTCATTGCAAACAGAAATACTCCTGTGTTGATGACAAAATGCACATTTTAGCGTGGCCTTTTATTGTCCCCAGCACAAGGTGCACCTGTGTAATGATCATGCTGTTTAATCAGCTTCTTTGATATGCCACACCTGTCATGGATGGATTGTCTTGGCAAAGTATAATAGGTATGTAAAAAAAAATCCTGCACACATTTTTAGATAAAAAGTGTTTGTGCATATCAAAAATGTCTGGGATTTTTGTTTTATTTCAGCTCATGAAACACGGGACCAATACTTTACATGTTGCATTTATATTTTTGTTCAGTATTTATCAACATTTTCAAAAGCAACAAATATAACAGAGATAAATACTGATGCCAGAGATAATGACATAATTAGTGACAGAGGTAATGACAGAGGTAATGACTAATGACATAGACAATGCCAGAGGTAATGACTAATGACATAGATAATAACAGAGGTAATGACAGAGATAATGACGAATGACAGAGATAATAACAGAGGTAATGACAGAGATAAAACAGAGGTAATAACAGAGATAATGACGAATGACAGAGATAATAACAGTGGTATGACAGAGATAATAACAGAGGTAATAACAGAGAAATGACGAATGACAGAGATAATAACAGTGGTAATGACAGAGATAATAACAGAGGTAATGACAGAGATAATGACGAATGACAGAGATAATAACAGTGGTAATGACAGAGATAATAACAGAGGTAATGACAGAGATAATGACGGAATGACAGAGATAATAACAGTGGTAATGACAGAGATATAACAGAGGTAATGACATAGATAATGACGAATGACAGAGATAATAACAGAGGTACTTGACATAGATAATGACGATGACAGAGATAATAACAGTGGTAATGGACAGAGATAATAACAGAGGTAATGACATAGATAATAACAGAGGTAATGACACGAGATAATGACTAATGACAGAGATAATAACAGAGGGTAATGACAGAGATACGACGAATTAACAGAGATAACGGCAGATGTAATGACCAAACAACATAGATTAATGACATAGTTAACGGACAGAGGGAAATGACTATTGATAGAGTTAATAACAGAGGTAATGACAGAGATAATGACGAATGACAGAGATAATAAAAGTGGTAATGACAGAGATAATAAACTAATGACAGAGAATAATAACAGAGGTAATGAACAGAGTAATGACTAATGACATAGACAATGCCAGAGGTAATGACTAATGACAGAGATTAATAACAGCGGTAATTGACAGAGGTAATGACTAATGGCATAGACAATGCCGAAGGTAATGACTAATGACAGAGATAATACAGCGGTAATGACAGAGATAATGATGAATTACAGAATAACGCAGATTGTAATGACCAACAACATAGATAATGACATAGTTAACGACCGAGGAAATGACTATTGATAGAGTTAATGACATAGATAATGACTAATMACAGAGATAGTGACACAGGTAATGACTAATGATATAGATAATGACAGAGAAAATGCAATTGGTATATGTAGGCTATAGATGTAGGTATGCTACATATATATATATATTGTCAAAAGGAGTTTCTAAATGTCTGAGTTCTTCTCCCTGTTTCCTCGTATTTAAGGCCAGAAAGAGAACATCATATGTCATGCCTTCCTCAGTGCATATATACAATCATAATGTTGTCATCAAAGCTTAGCTTCCTCAGATAAATCTGTCTTTGGGGACTCTCTCTAGCCCTGTTTATACCTGCCGTTAACATGCGTCCTTCGTCCTGATCTCGTCCTGATCTTGTCTGTTTACACTTATAAGATCTGATGACAATCACACCACCATTGCCTCTTTTAATCGTCTACACTTGTCAAAAGAATAGTGGGCACAATCAGAATGTGGACAAGATCAGGACAAAGGCTGCATGTTAGATGAACAAGTAGTTTAGTATGTCAGTGTTGTGTAGTAAACAGTGGTAAACAGTGTGATGGCTCCCTGAGGAGAGATGGGCCTTAGTAAGCTAAGTAGTAATTCCCTGTGGTGTAGAGTCCCTCTCTAGGGGGATCTAAGGGTGTCACTGCAGAGAAGGCGTCTCCATGATGAATTTACTATATTTTGTTGTTGTCAGTGATAGGTGAATAGTACTAGTTTAGAGGAAGGTAAATGGTAATTAAGATCTGACTGCAGTAGGAATTAGGATATGTCCTGCAATATAGTATTTAGTTATTGATATTCTCAAAACAATACACTTTTCTTTCTTCCCTTACCCTTCCACAGTCCAGTCTTCCCTTACCCTCCCACAGCCCAGTCTTCCCTTACCCTCCCACAGTCCAGTCTTCCTTACCCTCCCACAGTCCAGTCTTCCCTTACCCTTCCACAGTCCAGTCTTCCCTTATCCTCCCACAGTCCAGTCTTCCCTTACCCTCCCACAGTCCAGTCTTCCCTTACCCTCCCACAGTCCAGTCTTCCCTTACCCTCCCACAGTCCAGTC
>NW_019943645.1:94907-114847 GCF_002910315.2 Salvelinus sp. IW2-2015 | reverse complement strand
CAGTCTTCCCTTACCGTCCACAGTCCAGTCTTCCCTTACCCTCCCACAGTGCCCAGTCTTCCCTTACCCTCCCACAGTCCAGTCTTCCTTACGCCTCCACAGTCCAGTCCTCCTTACCCTCCACAAGTCCAGTCCTTCCCTTTACCCTCCCCAAGTCCAGTCTTC
The DNA here is from genome assembly GCF_002910315.2 of Salvelinus sp. IW2-2015. Taxonomy (NCBI): domain Eukaryota; kingdom Metazoa; phylum Chordata; class Actinopteri; order Salmoniformes; family Salmonidae; genus Salvelinus; species Salvelinus sp. IW2-2015. Next base: position 114,682 of record NW_019943645.1, on the reverse strand, counting down.
CCTTACCCCTCCCACCAGTCCAGTTTTCCCTTACCCTCCACAGTCCAGTCTTCCTTACCCTCCCACATTCAGTCGCCACAGTCAGTGTTTTCATCTGCCATGTGACGTAACTCATTTCATCTAACCTCTGCCTAAAAATAGGATTGTCGTTGCACATTCTGTCCTGACTTGCATCGCACCTCCCTCCTCCGCTCCATTCCTGCTTTCTTTCTCGCTTCATCTTTTCTTGACCCCGGGGCGATCACCCTACTCTGAGCCATCCCATCCTCCTCAGTAGTCAGTCAGTCAGTCAGTAGGACCGACAATGAAGCAGACCCCCTCACCTCTCCTCTCCCCTCCCTTCTCTCCTCTCATCTCCCTCTCTGTTCTGCTACCTCTCCTTCTCTTCTCTCCTCTCATCCCACTCTTCTCTCTCCTCTCTGTTCTCCTCTCTCCCTCTCCCTCTTTCCTTTCCTTTCTTTCTTTCTTTTCTTTCTTCTTTCCTTTCTTTTCTTTCTTTCTTTCTTTTCTTTCTTTCTTGCTTTCTCTCTCTCTCTCCCTTCTCTCCACCCCCTCTCTCATCCTTCTCTCTCTCTTAGCTTGTCATTTGCATCCCATTATAGCTTCAGTGTGCAGAGTGAGGAGAGAGAAAGTGAAGTGGAGTGAGTGAGTGAGTGAGTGAGTGACCGTGAGTGGAATGAATGAGTGAGTGATTGAGTGAGTGAGTGAGTTGAGTGAGTGAGGGACAGAGAGAGAGAAGGGAAGAGAGAAGAGGACAGAGAAGAGAGGAGAGAGAGAGAGAGGGACAAGAGAGAGAGGAGGAACCAGAGAGAGAGAGGGACAGAGAGAGAGAGTGGACAGAGAGAGAGGGGGACAAGAGAGTGGACAGAGAGAGAGAGGACAGAGACAGAGAGGGACCAGAGAGAGAGAAGGGACAAGAGAAGAGAGAGGGACCATAGAGAAGAGAGAGGGACAGAGAGAGAGGGGGACAGAGAGGAGAGGGGAAGAGAGAGAAGGGGGACAGAGAGAGAGAGGGAAGAGAGAGAGAAAGAGGGACAATAGCGAGAGAGAGGGACAGAGAGAGAGAGGGACAGAGAGAGAGGGACAGAGAGAGAGAGGGACAGAGAGAGAGGGGGACAGAGAGAGAAGAGACAGAGAGAGAGAGGACAGAGAGAGAGAGAGGACATAGCGAGAGAGAGGGACAGAGAGAAAGAGAGGGACAGAGAGAGAGAGAGAGAGAGAGAGAGAGAGAGAGAGAGAGAGAGAGAGGAGGAGAGAGAGAGAGAGAGAGAAGAGAGAGAGAGGGACAGCAGAGTCCATGGTACACAAACAACAAGTGTGCCGCGTTAAAATTGCTAAAAAACACACCTTTTCTTCACACAGGGTCGTGGGGTGAAGACAGGGATGGGCAGCTTTAAGCGCCACGCCTCCTTCAACATTATATCAACGAATTGGCGCGGGCACTAGAAGGCAGTCTGCAGCACCCGGCCTCACGCCCACTTAGAAATCCGAAGTCTACTGTTTGCTGATGATCTGGTGCTTCTGTTCACAACCAAGGAGGCCTACAGGCAGCACCTAGATCTTCTGCTCAGATTCTGTCCAGACCTGGGCCCTGACAGTAAATCTCAGTAAGACAAAATAAATGGTGTTCCAAAAAAGGTCCAGTCACCAGGACCACAAATTCCATCTAGAACCGTTGCCCTAGAGCGCACAAAAAAACTATACATACCTCGGCCTTAAAACATCAGCACCAACATGGTAACTTCCACAAAGCTGTAACGATCGAGAGAACAAGGGAAGAAGGGCCTCTATGCATCAAAAGGAACATAAATTTCAACATACCCAATTAGGATCTGCTAAAAATACTTGATCAGTCCATAGAGCCGCATTGCCCTTTATGGTTGTGAGGTCTGGGGTCCGCTCACTCAACCAAGACTTCACAAAATGGGACAAACACCATTGAGACTCTGCATGCAGAATTCCTGGCAAAAATATCCTGCCGTGTACAACGTAGAACACAAATAATGCCATGCGCAGAGCAAGAAATTAGGACGATACCCACTAATTATCAAAATCCAGAAAAGAGCCGTTAATTCCTACACGCACCTAAAGGAAGCGATTTCCCCAAACCTTCCATAAACAAGCCATCCCTAAGCAAGCTGGTCTAGGGCTCTGTTCACAAACACAAACACAAACACACCCCACAAGAGCCTCAGGACAACAGCACAATTAGCACCCAAACATCATGAGAACAAAGATATTACTTGACACATTGGAAAGAATTACAAAAAAACTGAGCAAACTAGAAATGCCTATTTGGCCTAAACAGAGAGGTACACAAGTGGCAGAAAATACTGACCACTGTGACTGACCGCAAACTTAAGGAAAAGCTTTGACTATGTAACCCTCAGTGAGCATAGCCTTGCTATTGAGAAAGGCGCCGTAGGCAGACATGGCTCTCAAGAAGAAGACAGGCTAGTGCTCACTGCTCACAAAATGAGGTTGGAAACTGAGCTGCACTTCCTAACCTCCCTGCCCAATGGTATGACCATATTAGAGACACATATTTCCCTCAGATCACACAGACCCACAAAGAATTCGAAAAAAATCCAGATTTTGATAACTCATATCTACTGGGGTGAAATCTCCACAGTGTGTCCATCACAGCCAGCAAGATTTGTTGACCTGTTGCCACAAAAGGCAACGCAGCGAAGAACGCAAACACCATTTGTAAACAAACACCATTGTAAATACAACCCATATTTATGCTTATTTCTTTTCCCTTGTGTACATTTAACCATTTGTACATTGTTTAGCAACACTGTATATATATAATATAACAATTTGTAATGTCCTTTATTGTTTGAAACTTCTGTATGTGTAATGTTTTTACTGTTAATTTTTATTGTTTATTTCACTTTTGTATATTACATCTACCTCACTTGCTTTGGCAATGTTAACACATGTTTCGCCATGCAATAAAGCCCCTTGAATTGAATTGAATTGAATTGAGAGAGAGAGAGAGAGCTATCATCCGCTTTTATTATACAGAGCCATGAATGTATGTGCTTTAACCATCAAATCAAATCAACATCAAATTTTTAATTAGTCCACATACACATGGTTAGCAGATGTTTAATGCGAGTGTAAGCGAAATGCTTGTGCTTCTAGTTCCGACAATGCAGTATAACCACAGTATCTAACCTACAATTCCCGACAACTACTACTTACACAACACACACAAGTGTAAAGGATAAAGAATATGTCCATAAGATATATGAATGAGTGGTGGTTACAGAAACGGCATGGCAGATGCAGTAAGATGGTATAGAGTACGGTATATACATAATGAGATGAGTACTGTAGGGTATGTAAACATAAAGTGGGCATAGTTTAAAGTGGCTAGTGGTAACATGTATTTAGCATAAAGATGGCAAGGATGCAGTAGGATGATATAGAGTACAGTATATACATATGAGAATGGGGTAATGTAGGTAATGTAAAACATTGTATTGAAGTGGCATTGTTTAAAGTGGCTAGTGGTACATTTTTACATTATTTCCATCAATTCCATTTTTAAAAGTGGCTGGAGTGAGTAGTATGTTGGCCAGCGGCCGCTAAATGTTTAGTGGTGGCTGTTTTTAACAGTCCTGATGGGGCCTTGAGATAGAAGCTTGTTTTTCAGTCCTCTCGGTCCTGCTTTGATGGCACCCTGTACTGACCTCGCCTTTCTGGATGATAGCGGGTGAAACAGGCAGTGGCTTGGTGGTTGTTGTCCTTGATGATCTTTATGGCCTTCCTGTGACATCGGGTGGTGTAGGTGTCCTGGAGGGCAGGTAGTTTGGCCCACTGGTGATGCGTTCTGGCAGACCTGCACTACTTCCTGGAAGAGCCTTACGGTTGTGGCGGAGCAGTTGCCGTACCAGGCGGTGATACAGCCCGACAGGATGCTCCTCGATTGTGCATCTGTAGAAGTTGTGAGTGTTTTGGTGACAAGCCGAATTTCTTCAGCCTCCTGAGGTTGAAGAGGCGCTGCTTGCGCTTATTCACAACGCTGTCTTGTGGGTGGACCAATTCCAGTTTGTCGTGATTGTGTAACCGAAAGAACTTAAACTTTCCACCTTCTCCACTACTGACCCGTCGATGTGGATAGGGGGCGTGCTCCCTGCTGCTTTTCCTGAAGTCCACAATCATCTCCTTTGTTTTGTTTGGACGTGAGTGCTGAGGTTATTTTCCTGACACCACACTCCGAGGGCCCTCACCTCTCCCTGTAGGCCGTCTCGTCGTTGTTGGTAATCCAGCCTACCACTGTAGTGTGCATCCGCAAACTTGATGATGTGAGTTTGGAGGCGTGCATGCCACGCAGTCGTGGGTGAACAGGGAGTACAGGAAGAGGGCTCCAGAACGCACCTTGTGGGGCCCAGTGTTGAGGAATCAGCCGGGTGGAGATGTTGTTACCTACCCTCACCACCTGGGTTTGCGGCCCGTCAGGAAGTCCAGGACCCAGTTGCATCAGGGCGGGGTCGAGACCCAGGGTCTCCGAGCTTGATGACGAGTTTGGAGGGTAACTAGGTGTTAAATGCTGAGCTGTAATCGATGACAGCATTCTCACAATGGGTATTCCTTTGTCCAGATGGGTTAGGGCAGTGTGCAGTGTGGTTGCGATTGCGTCGTCTGTGGACCTTATTGGTCGGTAAGCCAAATTGAGTGGGTCTAGGTGTCCGTGGTGAGGTGATATGGTCCTTGACTAGTCTCTCAAAGCCACTTCATGATGACGGAAGTGAGTGCTACGGGGCGGTAGTCGTTTTTAGCTCAGTTACCTTAGATTTCTTGGGGAACAGGAACAATGGTGGCCCTCTGAAGCATGTGGGACAGCAGACTGGATAAGGATTGATTGAATATGTCCGTAAACACACCCCAGCCAGCTGGTCTGCGCATGCTCTGAGGACCAGCGGCTGGGAATGCCGTCTGGGCCTGCAAGCTTGCCAGGGTTAACACGTTTAAAATGTTTTTACTCACCTCGGCTGCAGTGAAGGAGAGCCGCAGGTTTTGGGTAAGGGGCCGTGTCAGTGCACCTGTAATTGTCCTCAAAGCGGGCAAAAAAGTGTTTTAGCCTGTCTGGGTGCAAGACATCCTGGTCCGCGACGGGGCTGGTTTTCTTTTGTAACATCCGTGATTGGACTGTAGACCCTGCCACATACTCTTGTGTCTGAGCCTGTTGAATTGCGAACTCGATTTTGTCTCTGTACAGACTTAGCTGTTTTAATTGCCTTGCGGAGAAGAAAATAGCTACACTGTTTGTATTCGTCATGGCTTCCGGTCCACCTTGCCCTGGTTAAAAGCAGTGGTTCGCGCTTTAGTTTCACGCGAATGCTGCCGTCAATCCACGTTTCTGGTTTGGGAATGTTTTTTATCGTTGCTGTCGGGTAACGACATCGTCATGCACTTCCTAATGAATCCTCACCGAATCAAGCATTTCTAATATTGTTTGTTGGACGCGATGGCGGAACATATTCCAATCCGCGTGATCGAGCAGTCCCTGAAAAGCGTGGATTCAGATTGGTCGGACCAGCGCTTGAACAGACTGAGCGCGGGAGTTTGTGTTTGGATTTCTGTTTTGTAGGCTGAATCAACAAAAGGAGTCGTGGTCAGCTTTCCGAAGGGGGCGGGGAGGGCCCTTATAAGCGTCCGCGGAACAATTAGTATAACAAATGGTCTATGGGTTTTCCAGCCCTGGTAGCACAATCGATATGCTGATAGAATTTAGGGAGTTTTGTTTTTAGATTAGCCTTGTTAAAATCCCCAGCTACGATGAATGGCAGGCCTCAGGGTGTGTGGTTTCGCAGTTTACAAAGAGTCAGATAAAGTTTTTCAGGCCATCGATGTGTCCTGCTTGGGGGGGAATAATATACGGCTGTGATTATGATGTGAAGAGAATTCCCTTGGTAGATAATGCGGTCGACATTTGATTGTGAGGAGTTCTAGATCAAGGTGAACAGAATGACTTGAGTTTCGCTGTGTGTTGTTATGCCATGATACACCACTTCCTCGTTAATCATAAGGCATACCCCCCCGCCCTCTCTTAACCGGAAAAAGATGTTGTTTCTGTCGGCGCGATGCATGAAGAAACGCAAGCTGGCTGCAACCGACTCCGTTAGCGTCCTTGAGTTAGCCATGTTTCCGTGAAGCAAGAGCACGTTGCAAAATCCCTGATGTCTCTCTGGGAATGCTACCGTGCTCGGATTTCAATCAACTTATTGTCAAGAGACTGGACATTGGCGAGTAGTAATGCTAGGGAGTGAAGCGCGATGTCCGTCTCCGAAGCTGACGAGACCGGCCTGTTTGCCCCTTTTTCGGCGTCGCCGGTCCGCCGGCCTGGGGATCAGATCCATTGTATTGGTGGAAGGCAAAACACTGGATACGTTTCGGGAAAGTCCATATTCCTGTAGGAACGATGAATGAGTTGACGTTAATCGTATATTCAGTAGTTTCCTCCCGACTGTATGGTATGAAACCTAAGATTACCTGGGGTAGCCGATGTAAGAAATAACACGTAAAAAAAACAAATCCTGCGATATTTTTTCCAAAGGAACCGCGAAAGCGAGGCGGCATCTCTTTTTTCGGCGGCCGGAAGTGATACAGCCATCTCTTTTCGGCGCCGGAAGTGATACATCATTGCTAACAATTTAGCCATACGAGCCCTGCACTCGTCTGCAGGGAAGACTTCTGGAAATGACTTCGTTTCCTACTGAGCTACGTAAATCAGTTTGTAGATTTTTGGCACGGTCTTTGTGAGCAATCTTCAAAATGTTCTTAAATGGGATGTTGTGGTGCATCTAGGGAGATTCAAGACCGCTGACTGAGGAACCCTGTTACTGATGATGGGATGTTGTGGGATCTAGGGAGAATTGCAGACCGCTGACTGAGGACCTGTTACTGATGAATGGGATGTTTGTGGGGCCTCTAGGGAGATTCAGACCGATGCTGAGGACCCCTGTTACCTGATGAATGGGATGTTGTGGGGGCCTCTATGGGAGATTCAAGAGCCGTGACTGAGGACCCTGTTACTGATGAAATGGGAAGTTGTGGGGACCCTAGGGAGCATTCAGACCGCTTGACTGAAGGACCCTGTTACTGATGAATGTGGATGTTTGTGGTGGCCTCTAGGGGAGATTCAGACCGCTGACTGAGGACCCCTGTTACCTGAATGAATGGGATGTTGTGGTGCATCTAAGGGAGATTCGACCGCTGACTGAGGACCCTGTTACTGATGAATGGGATGTTGTGGGGGCCTCTTAGGGAGATTACATTTACCATTTAGTCATTTAGCAGACGCTCTTATCAGAGGCGGATTACAGTAGAGTGGGCATACCATTTTATAACATTTTTTATTTATTTATTTTTTTTTATTTTTTACATACTGAGACAAGGATATCCTACGTGCCAAACCCTCCCTAACCCGGACGACGCTAATGCCAATTGTGCGTCGCCCACGGACCCTCCCGGTGCGGCCGGCTGCGACAGAGCCCTGGGCGCGAACCCAGCCCAGCCTGGGCGCGAACCCAGAGACTCTGGTGCCGCAGCCTAGCACTGCGATGCAGTGCCCTAGACACTGCGCCACCCGTGGAGGTGGAGATTCAGACCGCCGATTGAGACCCTGTTACTGATGAATGGGAATGTTGTGGTGCCTCTAGGGAGATTCAGACCCGCTGACTGAGGACCTGTTACTGATGAATGGGATGTTTGTGGGGCCTCTAAGGGAGATTCAGACGCTGATTGAGGACCTCCTCGAGGAGAGTTGTTTGGTTAATGGATCTACACTACAAGGCTCTGTCAGGTTTACTCTGCGCTGCTTAATCTTAACTGAAGTTTGTTTGCAATTTTTAATATAGTGGATATTAATTTTGTTAAGTTGCCAACTGAGATTGATGAATATGTTGACATTCTCAGTAGAAACGTTTTTTTGTTGGGTCTATTATTAAAAATTAAAAAATTGTGAAAATTGACAAAGCGTGGGAGTGCTTCCTTAAACTTCTTATGGCTGGCAATTCGTAAACGGGATCGATATGACAACAGCCCAGTGAAAGTGCAGGGCGCCAATTCAAACAACAGAAATCTCATAATTAAAAATTCCTCAAACATACAAGTGTTTCACACGCATTTAAAGTACACTTCTGTTAATCCCACCACAGTGTCCGAATTCAAAAAGGCTTTACAGCGAAAGCACCACAAACGATTATGTTAGGTCCCGCAAAATCAAGAAAAATACAGGCCATTTTTCGCAGCCAAAGACAGGAGTCACAAAAAGCAGAATAAAATAATCACTAAGCCTTTGATGAATGCTTCATCAGATTACACTCAATAGGAACTTTCCAATGTTACACAATACACTATATGTTTTGCTCGAATAAAGTTCTATTTATATCCAAAAACGCTAGTTTACATTGGCACCAATGTTCGAACATGCCTCCAAATATCCCGGAGAAATTGGCAGGAGCCACAATAAAAACAGAAAAAACCTCAATCATAAATCTTTGATAAGATACATGTTTTACATATGAATTAAAGATTAACATTGTTCTTAATGCAGACGGTGTGTCAGATTTTCCAGAAAAGCTTTTACGGCGAAAAAGCAACGAATACTTCAATAATCTGTGACACAGCGTTCAGCACAAAGGAAGCCATGACGTTCCGCCAAATTGGTGGAGTCCTAAAAAAGTCAAATAGCATTAATGAAACAGACATCATTCAAACAGTTGTTAGAAAGCTTTCAGAGTGTTTCTATCTAATATTAATAATACTATGCATATATTAGCAACTGGGACTGAGGAGCAGGCAGTTTAGCCTGGGCACCTTTTTTCCGAAGCTACTCAATATGCTCTGGCAGCCATAAGGGGTTAATGGCACTCTATGTCAAATTCAGCAGTGCACTAACCTTGAGGAAGGGCGTTGGGCTCTGGTTAGGGAATGAGTGTGTCGTTTGGGACCGCACATTTAAATCCTTCATTTCTTTAGAATCTTCTGATATTTCACTCAAAAATCAAATGGTTTAGAGATAATGGACGTTGCTGTGTTGTTATTGTTTTACCAGGATTTTTTTATTTCAATCACAGGGAAAAGCAGGCTGTTTACACATTCGTTCAAGTAATATTACAAAGGTAAGACAAAGTATGTTAGTTTGACTTCCTGGCGTATTAAATGTGTTACTATGAGTATTTCCTTCTTTCTTCTTCCTCTGTACGCTTTAAAAAACGCCAACTACGTCCGAGGGTTCCGGTGGTCTTCCTCTGTCACGCTTTAAAATCCAACTAAGCTCCCGGAGGTTCACGGTGTCTTCCTCTGTCAACGCTTTAAAAACTCAACTTAGCTCCCGAGTGTCCGTGCTCTTCCTGCTGTACAGCTTTTACAGATTTCCAAACTAAGCATCCCGAGGGTTCCGGTGTCTTCCTCTGATCTCACGCTTTAAAATCCAACTAGTCCCGAGGTCGTGTCTTCCTCTGTCCACGCTTTAAAACTCACTAGGCTCCACGAGGTTCTGTCCTTCCTCTGTCACGCTTAACTTTGGCGCATGGATCAGACTGTCAGCGGATGCATTTTCGTAAAACCGCTGCAATTGCAGAGCGGCAAATTAAAAAACAATAATACAAAAAATATACCGGTACCCTGCATATTGTACACCCTGTATATGCCTCACATTGACTCTGTGGCCGTTACCCCCTGTATATTAGCCTCCACGATTGACTCTGTACGGTACCCCTGTATATAGCCCACATTGACTCTGTACCGTACCCCTGTATATAGCCCCTCCACATTGATTCTGTACCGGTAGGCCTGTATTATCCCTCCACTATGCTCTTACCGGTAGGCCTGTTATGCCTTGTGATTCTTCGACTCCACATTGAACTCAGAAATTTCACTGTGAGGTCTACCTAACTCTGTGCGTATTGCAGCATTTCACCTGTAGAGGTCTACTGACAACCGTTGTATTCAAGTCATTTCACTGGTGAGGTCTACTACACCTGTTGTATTTCAGTTTTCAACTGTAAAAGGTTCTACACCTGTTTGTAATTAGTGGCATTTCACTGGTTAGGTCTACACCTATCAGCATTGTATTAGCCTGTGAGGTCTACTACAGGCTCTGTTGGTATTTCAGGCATTTCACTGTGAGGTCTACTACACCCTGTTGTAATTCAGCATTTTCAACTGTGGAGGTCTACTACACCTGTTGTATTCATGCATTTCACTGTTTGAGGTCTACTACACCTGTTGTATTCAGGCATTTCAGATGACAAGGGCATGACAAAACCTATCCTCAAAAGGTTCTACAGCTGCAACATCGAGAGCATCCTGACTGGTACGGCAACTACTCCAACCGCAAGGCACTACAGAGGGTAGTGCGTACGGCCCAGTACATCACCAGGCGGTGTCAGAGGAAGGCCCTAAAAATTGTCAAAGACCCCAGCCACCCCAGTCATAGACTGTTCTCTCTGCTACCGCACAGCAAGCGGTACCGGAGCGCGAAGTCTAGGACCAAAAGGCTTCTCAACAGCTTTTACCCCCAAGCCATAAGACTCCTGAACAGGTCATCAAATGGCTACCCAGACTATTGGCATTGAAGGAGAGAAAAAGGGAAGGAGAATGAAAGATAAGTTCTATAAGGCTTTAGGATTTGGGAGAAGGAGGGATAAAGAGAAATAGAGGGGAGGAGGAAAGATAAAGAGTGGAGAGGGAGGTGAGAGAAGGAGAGGGAGGGACAGAGGACCTGACCAACCAAAAACATAGAGACCCAGAAAACCTGAGTCTACGCCTTCACAATGGTGAATCACTAAAACCATACAGAAAGAAGAAGGAACAGCACATCAGAAATCAGCTCAATGTAACTGAAGAATCCATAGACTCTAACCACTTCTGGGAAAATTGGAAAACACTAAACAAACAACAAACACGAAGAATTATCTATCCAAAATGGAGATATATGGTTAAAAGAGAGGGAGGTGAGAGAAGGAGAGGGAGAGAAGGACAGGGAGAGAGGGAGAGAGGGAGGGAGAGAGAGTTCTATAAGGCTTTAGGATTTGGGAGAAGGAGGGATAAAGAAAAAGAGTGGGGAGGAGAGAGAGGGAGAACTACAGCTAAGTCTTTTTGGTATGGGAGGAGAGAGAAAGAGAGGGATAGAGGGAGGGAGGAGAGAGAAAGAGAGGGATAGAGGGAGGGAGGAGAGAGAGGGAGGGTTGAAAGAGAGACTGAAAGAAAAGGGGAGTGCTATAAGGCTTTTTGGTCAGATCCTCAGGTCCATTGTTCATTTATGACCAAATATTGACCAAGGTTTAACCCCGCTCCCCTGTTAGAGAAAGGAAAGCATTGCCCGGTACAAAGATGCAGGGACCCGAAAGCCTCCCCTGTTTAGTCTAAACCCCAGAGCCCAGCCAGCACAGTAGGCACCACCACAGCTATAACCAAACAACTAGCTAATTAATCAATGATTCTCCACAGCCATCACAGCACAATACATCAACTCATAAAGGAGGCCTTTCCCATGCCAGGGTGAGAGAGAAGTGGAGAGAGGAGAGAGCAGAGGAGAGATGAGAGAGCAGGGGAGAGAGCAGGAATGGAGAGAGAGATGAGAGAGAAGGGTATCGAGGAGAAGAGAGAGCAGGAATAGAGAGAGATGAGAGAGAAGCAAAGAGAGAAAAGGAGAGAGAAGGGGAGAGAATAGGAAGGGAGAGAAAAGGCGAAAGGAGGAGATAGAAGGGGAGAGAAAGAGGCAAGAGGGAGAGAGAAAATGAGAGCAGACAGAGGAGCCGGAGCAGGAAGGGAAGAAGAGGAGAGAGAAGAGAGAAGGAGGAGAGAGAAGAGGTGAGAGGAGGAAGAGAGAAGAGAGAGAGAGCAGGAAGAAGGGAGCAGAAGAGAGAGAAGGAGAGAGGAGGAGGAAGAAGAGGAGAGAGGAGGAGAGAGAAAAGGAGAGAGGAGAGAGAGAGAGAGGAAGAGAGGAGGAGAGAAGAAGAGGAGAGCAGGAAGAGAGATGAGAGAGGGAGAGAGGAGAGAGAGAAGAGAGAGAGGAGAGAAGCAGGAAGGGAGAGAAGAGGAGAGAGAAGGGTAGAGAACGAGCAAGGGAGAAAAGGATGAGAGGAGAGAGAGAAGAGAGAAGAGAGAAAAGGAGAGCAAAGAGAGAGAGAGCAGGAAGAGAGAGAAGGGGAGAGAAGGAGGAGAGAGGAGAGAAGGAGGGTTGAAGGATCTCACCACTTTTTTTTCATATTTCCGCCTAAAATGAGGATACCCAAATCAACTAACTGCTTACCTCAGCGACGTGAAGCAAGGATATGCATATTTGTGACACCATTTTGAAATAGGAACACTTTGGAATTTTGTGGAAATGTGAAATTAATGTAGGAGAATATAACACATTAGATCTCGGTAAAAGAAATACAAAGAAAAAATGCAATGCATTCTTTCAAATGCAAGAGAAGGCCATAATGTAATTTTTTCCAGCACAGGTGTATTTACATTTTGGGCACTAGATGGCAGCAGTGGATGTATGTGCAAAGTTTTAGGACGATCCAAAGAAAACATTGCAAATCTATTTCAAAATGTTTGTTATCAAGACTGTCCAAAGTGCCTCATTGGTTAATTAAAGTAGTAAAGTGACCTCCACCCACATGGTTATCTTTTGAAGTATTAAATACTTGAAGTTTTTCTGCATTCGAAATGTTCAGCATGTCTTTAACGTGGTAAAATGGTTTTTATGTACTTGACAATGTAATCATTTTTAACCTACATTAGCAGCATTGTTGAACACAAGTACTCATCCCTCTAGCAGTAACTAGTAGTAGAGCTGTAACCAGGAAGTAACTGGTTTGTAATTAGGAGCTGTAAACCAGGAAGTAACTGGAGGTAGAGCTGTAACCAGGAAGTAACTGGAGTAGAGCTGTAACCAGGAAGTAACTAGTTGTAGAGCTGTAACTCAGGAAGTAACTGGTTGATGAGCTGTGAAAACCAGGAAGTAATGGGAGTAGAGCTGTAACCAGGAAGTAACTGGAGGTAGAGCTGTAACCAGGGAATGTATCTGGAGGTAGGAAGCTGTAACCAGGATAGTAACAGTTGGAGAGCTTGTAACCAGGAAGTAACTGGGTGTAGAGCTGATAACCAGGAGTAACTGAGGTAGAGCTGTAACAGGAAGTTAGGAGGGTAGAGCTGTAAACCATGAAAGTGAAAAGAGTCTGTGAGGCGAGGCTGTAACATCAGGAAAGTAACTGGTTTGTAGAGCTGTTAAGAACCAGGAAGTAAGCTGGTTGTGAAGAGCTGTAACCAGGAAGTGTTAACTTGTGTAATGATAGAGCTGTAACCAGGTAAGTAAACTGTGGTGTAATGAGCTGTTACGAACCAGGAAGTAACTGGTTGTAGAGCTGTAACCAGGAAGTAACTGGTTGTACAGAAGAACTGGTGTATGGTTTGAGCCAGGCAAGTACTGGTTGTAGAGCTGTAACCGAGGAAGTAACGGAGGTAGAGCTGTAACAGGAAGTAACTGGTTATCAGGCTGTAACTCAGGGAAGTAGAACTGGTTTGTAGAGCTGTAACCAGGAAGTAGAACTGGTTGTAGAGCGTGTAAACCAAGAAGGAACCTGGAGATGAGGCTGTAACAGGAAGTAACTGGTTTAGAAGCTGTAACCAAGAAGTAACTGGTTGGCAGAGCTTGCAACCTAGGAAGTAACTGGGTTTGTGAGAAGCGTGTACCAAGGAAGTATCTGGTTGTAGAGCTGTAACCAGGAAGTAACTGGTTGTAGAGCTGTAACCAGGAAGTAACTGGTTGTAGAGCTGTAACCAGGAAGTAACTGGTTGCAAAGCTGTAACCAGGAAGTAACTGGTTGCAGAGCTGTATGCACTAGATGAAACTGCATTGGCCTCTGTCATTAAGAGTTTTGTACATGACCTTGTTGATGGTGGGAGTGGCTTATCTCATTATCGAACATCAATTTATCCAATGGTTTTGATGTCTGTTCATCATGAGCAATTCTACCTCATAGCACAACAAACTGCTTAATACTATTTTATAAATCTCCCACCTAGCAAAATGTTGTTAAAAAGACGTTGAAAGAACAACTATGCCCGACATCCAATCTACGTTCAGTTTTGGTTGAAAGTGAAAGTTGAAAAGACGTAAATTTCAGGTCGTTGATTTAGCGATTTAAAAACCACATAATATCTAAATTTTGGGACATACACATGGACACAGTATCAAAAATTGGTATATGAGCAAATGCATTAACAATCATACATCACTCCAGTGTTTACACACAGTATTTATTTACAACAATCAAGTGCTAATTGTCCTTATTCCACTACTGAAGAAGCATGACTCAAATCACCTCGTATTTCAAACATCTAGAGTGACACAAAAAATACATGTATTATTCTATGCCTCACTGCTAACTGAATTAATGCCAAAACATATTAACATTCAGTTTTGATATTTCTTATTTACATTTCATGTAACATTTAGTAATAATCATTAGGTATTTAACCAACTGAGAATTTATTTGGATAATTGTAGTATTTACAAACAATGGAGTAAAACATGTTTATATTTTGGGTTGGACATTGCATCCTAATCTTATGATGCAGACCCCTAAAAATTAAAAACATTTGTCACAGGAAACTAGCTCCCTGGTATACAGGAAATAGCCGAGCTCTGAAGCAAGCTTCCAGAAAATTGGAAAGGAAATGGCGCCACACCAAACTGGAAGTCTTTCCGACTAGCTTGGAAAGACAGTACCGTGCAGTATCGAAGAGCCCTGACTGCTGCTCGATCATCCTATTTTTCCAACTTCATTGAGGAGAATAAGAACAATACAAAATGTATGTTTGATATTGTCGCAAAGCTAACTAAAAAGCAGCATTCCATAAGAGAGGATGGCTTTTACTTCAGCAGTGATGAATTCATGAACTTCTTCAACGAAAAGATCACGATCGTGAGAAAGCAAATTACGGACACCTCTTCGAATCTGCGTATTTCTCCGAAGCTCAGTTGTCCTGAGTCTGCACAACACTGCCAGGACGTAGGATCAAGGGAGACWCTCAACCTTTTGAATTCTATATCTCTTGACACATTCATGAAAATAATCATGGCCTCTAAACCTTCAAACTGCAATCTGAACCCTATTCCAACTAAACTACTGAAAGAGCTGCTTCCTGTGCTTGGCTCTCCTATGTTGAACATAATAAATAGCTCCCTATCTACTGGATGTGTACCAAACTCACTAGAAGTGGCAGTAATAAAGCCTCTTATGAAAAAGCCAAAACTTGACCCAGAAAATGTAAAAGACTATCGGCCTGTATCGAATCTTCATCTCAAACATTTTAGAAAAAGCTGTTCTGCAGCAACTCACTGCCTTCCTGAAGGCAAATAATGTATACGAAATGCTTCAGTCTGGTTTTAGACTCCATCACAGCATTGAGACTGCACTTGTGAAGGTGGTAAATTACATTTTAATGGCGTCAGACCGAGGCTCTGCATCTGTTCTCGTGCTCCTAGACCTTAGTGCTGCTTTTGACACCATCGATCACCACATTCTTTTGGAGAGATTGGAAACCATAATTGGTCTACAGGGACAAGTTCTGGCCTGGTTTAGATCTTATCTGTCGGAAAGATATCAGTTTGTCTCTGAGGATGGTTTGTATTCTAACAAATCAATTGTAAGTTTCGGTGTTCCTCAAAGCTCCGTTTTAGGACCACTATTGTTTTCACTATATATTTGACCTCTTGGTGATGTCATTCGGAAACATAATGTTAACTTTCACTGCTATGCGGATGACACACATCTGTACATTTCGATGAAACATGGTGAAGCCCCAAATTGCCCTCGCTAGAAGCCTGTGTTTCAGAAATAAGGAAGTGGATGGCGGCAAATCTTTTACTTTTAAACTCGGACAAAACAGAGATGCTAGTTGTAGGTCCCAAGAAACCAAGAGATCTTCTGTTGAATCTGACAATTAATCTTGATGGTTGTACAGTCGTCTCAAATAAAACTGTGAAGGACCTCGGCGTTACTCTGGACCCTGATCTCTCTTTTGACAAACGTATCAAGACTGTTTAAAGGTCAGCTTTTTTCCATCTTCGTMAAATCTGAAACTTTCTGTCCAAAAATGATGCAGAAAAGCTAATCCATGCTTTAGTCATTTCTAGATTAGAATACTGCAGTGCTCTACTTTCCAGCTACCTGGATAAAGCACTAAATAAACTTCAGTTAGTGCTAAACACGGCTGCTAGAATCTTGACTAGAACCAAAAAATTTGATCATATTACTCCGGTGGTAGTCTCCCTACACTGGCTGATAAGGCAAGGGCTGATTTCAAGGTTTTACTGCTAACCTGCAAAGCATTACATGGGCTTGCTCCTGCCTATCTCTACGATYTGGCCTCATTGTCCCTAGCATTTCTAAGCAAACAGCTGGAGGCAGGGCTTTCTCCTATAGAGTTCAATTTTTATGGATTGGTCTGCCTATTCATGTGAGCGACGCAGAATCTGTCTCAACCTTTAAGTCATTACTGAAGACTCATCTCTTCAGTAGGTACTATGATTGAGTGTAGTCCGGCYMAGGGGTGTGAAGGTGAGCAGAAAGGCACTGGAGCGACGAACCGCCCTTGCTGTCTCTAAAGGACATGTTACTCTACTGATACTGTGTTAAATGGTTTCGGAGGGGATTCCATTTTGTTTTACCTTTATTTAACCAGGTAGGCCAGTTCGGCTGTGCTTCCCTTTGTAGGCTGTAATAGTTTGCAAGCCCTGCCACATCCGACGAGCGTCGGAGCCGGTGTAGTACAATTCGATCTTAGTCCTGTATTGMYGCTTTGCCTGTTTGATGGTTCGTCGGAGGGCATAGTGGAATTTCTGATAAGCTTCCGGGTTAGAGTTCCGCTCCTTGAAAGTGTCAGCTATACCCTTTAGCTCAGTGTGAATGTTGCCTGTAATCCATGGCTTCTGGTTGGGGTATGTACGTACAGTCACTGTGGGGACGACGTCCTCGATACACTTATTGATAAAGCCAGTGACTGATGTGGTGTACTCCTCCACGCCATCGGAAGAATCCCGGAAACATGTTCCAGTCTGTGATAGCAAAAACAGTCCTGTAGTTTAGCATCTGTTTCATCTGACCACTTTTTTATAGACACTGGTGCTTCCTGCTTTAATTTTGTCTTGTAAGCAGGAATCAGGAGGATAGAATTATGGTCAGATTTGCCAAATGGAGGGCAAGGGAGAGCTTTGTACGAGTCTCTGTGTGGAGTACAGGTGATCTAGGATTATTTCCTTCTGGTTGCACATTTAACATGCTGATAGAAATGATGTAAAACTGATTTAAGTTTCCCTGATTTAAAGTCCCCACTAGGAGCACCGCCTCTTGATAAACGTTTTCCTGTTTGCTTATGGCAGAATACAGCTCAATGAGTGCGGTTTTAGTGCCAACAAAAGACTATAAGAAATTAACAGTAAACATCTATCTCTCTCTCTCTCTCTCTCTTTGCCTAATTGGCTGGGTCTTGAGGGGCCACTCTATCTCTCTGGTCTGAGGGCCACCTCTATCTCTCTGGTCTGAGGGGCCAAGCTCTATCTCTCTGGTCTGAGGGCTCACGTCTCTCTCTCTGGTCTGAGGGGCATGCTCTATCTCTCTGGTCTGAGGGGCACCTCTATCTCTCGGTCTGAGGGGCCACTCTATCTCTCTGGTCTGAGGGGCAGCCTATCTCTGTCTGGTCTGAGGGCCAGCTCTATCTCTCTGGTCTGAGGGGCCACCTCTATCTCTCTGGTCTGAGGGGCCACCTCTATCTCTCTGGTCTGAGGGGCCACCTCTATCTCTCTGGTCTGAGGGGCCACCTCTATCTCTCTGGTCTGAGGGGCCAGCTCTATCTCTCTGGTCTGAGGCGGCCAGCTCTATCTCTCTGGTCTGAGGGGCACCTCTATCTCTCTGGTCTGAGGGGCCACCTCTATCTCTCTGGTCTGAGGGGCCACCTCTATCTCTCTGGTCTGAGGGGCCCACCTCTATCTCTCTGTCTGGGGCCACCTTATCTCTCTGGTCTGAGGGGCCACCTCTATCTCTCTGGTCTGAGGGGCCAGCTCTATCTCTGGTCTGAGGGGCCACCTCTATCTCTCTGGTTGAGGGGCCACCTCTATCTCTCTGGTCTGAGGGGCCACCTCTATCTCTCTGGTCTGAGGGGCCACTCTATCTCTCTGGTCTGAGGGGCCAGCTCTATCTCTCTGTCTGAGGGCATCTACTCTCTGGTTGAGGGGCCATCTATCTCTGCTGGTCTGAGGGGCCACCTCTATCTCTCTGGTCTGAGGGGCCACCTCTATCTCTCTGGTCTGAGGGGCCACCTCTATCTCTCTGGTCTGAGGGGCCAGCTCTATCTCTCTGGTCTGAGGGGCCAGCTCTATCTCTCTGGTCTGAGGGCCACCTCTATCTCTCTGGTCTGAGGGGCCACTCTATCTCTCTGGTCTGAGGGGCACTCTATCTCTCTGGTCTGAGGGCCACCTCTATCTCTCTGGTCTGAGGGGACATTTTTTATTTTTTATTTTACAAAGGTTTGGCCACGGTTGCTCGTGTGCCTCCACCCATAATACACAGGGAACCTAGAAGGGAAGGTGACGGACAGAGCAATGCTCAGTACGATGGGAAAAAAATGGAGCTCGGTTGTCTTTCTTTGTGAACCTGTTGTGTGTCAGACGCTTGTTTCGCTGCCGTGAGGATTAAACGAAATGGCGGAAGCTGGCTTCACCTGGTTGCTGTTAATTTCAGAATCAGTGCAATGAGTGTAAGGAGCGGGAGCAGAGGAGAAGACAGGAGGGCTAGGAGATGGAGAGGAGACATTCAGCGAGTGACAGAGAGAGAGAGACAGCGTTAGAGGCACAGAGATAGCAGAGGAACAACCGGACAACAGACAGAGGAGGAGCACAGAGATAGCAGAGAAAAACAGGACAACAGACAGAGGGAGAGCACAGAGATAGCAGAGAGAAAACAGTACAACAGACAGAGGGAGAAGCACAGAGATAGCAGAGAAAAACAGGACAACAGACAGAGGGAGAGCCACAGAGATAGGCAGAGAAAAACAGGACAACAGACAAGAGGGAGAGCACAAGAGATAGCAGAGAAAAACACAGGACAACAGACAAGGAGAGCACGAGAGATAGCAGAGAAAACAGGACACAGACAGAGGGAGAGCACAGAGATAGCAGAGAAAAACAGGACAACAGACAGAGGGAGAGCACAGATAGCTGTTCTTTGTTGAGTTTTGTGTATTCTCACTGTTGTGTGTTGTTTATTTGACTTGCTTTGGGAAATGTAAATACATGTTTCCATGCCAATAAAGCCCCTTTGAATTGAGTTAGGAGAGATGAGACAGACAGAGAGAGACAGACAGACAGACAGACAGACAGAGACAGACAGACAGACAGACAGACAGACAGACAGACAGACAGACAGACAGACAGACAACAGCGACAGACAGACAATGGGAGCTCTGGTGGCAGACAGTATACAACCTCTCCTAGTCAGGAGGAAGGAATTAATCAGTTGAGCCATTAGCATTGCCATGATGTGTCTGCTGAGTTCCTGAATATTTGAACAGGCTCCCACAGCCCTGCTAACAGATCTCTCTCTCTCTTCTCTCTCTCTTCTCTGCTCTCCGTCTCTCTCTCTCTCTCTCTCTCTCTCTCTCTCTCTCTCTCTCTCTCTCTCTCTCTCTCTCTCTCTCTCTCTGTCTCTCTCTGTCTCTCTCTCTCCTCTCTCTCTCTCCCTCTCATCTCCCCTCTCCCT
>NW_019943645.1:78509-94666 GCF_002910315.2 Salvelinus sp. IW2-2015 | reverse complement strand
ACTTTATGGCTGTTCGGCGCTAATACTGGATAACAGTGGAAAGCTGATCCCTCATGAAATTCTCGTTAAAAAACACTTGTGCCAAACAAGTGATCCCCCTCTGATGCGCTCGCGAAAGTAGAACGGGAGGTTATTGGTGTGTACTATACACAAAAGCATGGAAATATAACCAATACAAATTTAACTAGTAAACATTACACATACAGAAGTTTCAAAACAAATAAAAGACATTACAAATGTAATATATATATTTTACAGTGTTGTAACAATGTTGCAAATGGTTAAAGCACACAAGTTAAAATAAATAAGCATAAATATGGGGTTTATATTACAATCGGTGTTGTTTCTTTCACTGGTTGCCCTTTTCTTCTGGCAACAGGTCACAAATCTTGCCTGCTGTGATGACACACTGTGGTATTTCACCCAGTAGATATGGGAGTTTACCAAAAATGGATTTGCTTTAGAATTTTTGGTGGCGTCTGTGTAATCTGAGGGAAATATGTGTCTCTAATATGGTCATACATTGTCAGGAGGTTAGGAAGTGCAGCTCAGTTTCCACCTCATTTTGTGGGCAGTGTGCACATAGCCTGTCTTCTCTTGAGAGCCATGCTCTGCCTACGGCGGCCTTTCTCAATAGCAAGGCTATGCTCACTGAGTCTGTACATAGTCAAAGCTTTCCTTAAGTTTGGGTCAGTCACAGTGGTCAGGTGTTCTGCCACTGTGTACTTTCTGTTTAGGGACAGATAACATTCTAGTTTGCTCTGTTTGTTAAAATCTCTCCAATATGTCAAGTAATTATCTTTTTGTTTTTCTCATTATTTGGTTGGGTCTAATTGTGTTGCTGTCCTGGGGCTCTGTGGGGTCTGTTTGTGTTTGTGAACAGAGAGAGACTCTCTCTCTCTCACTATCCCTCCCTCCCTCCCTCCTCCCCTCCCTCCCTCCCCCCCTCCCTCCCTCCCTCCCTCCCTCCCTCCCTCCCCCTCCCTCCCTCCCTCTTTCCCTCCCTCCCTCCCTCCCTCCCTCCCTCCCTCCCTCCCTCCCTCCCTCCCTCCCTCCCTCTCATTAATGCAGAGTAAATTCAGGTCCATACGCCTGTCTGATTTCCCTGAAGAATGGCTCTTTATTGTAGCCTGGTGAATAATGCTGCGTTCCCTTAGCAGAATGGAGGTAGAGGTAACGGACAGCTCTTTTGAAAACCCACCAACACTGCTGTGCTTTCTCAAAGGGATTGATTTTGACATTACCCTGCTCTGTCCTCAGGACTTTAAAGAGTTGGTAAAGAGAGAGACAGAGAAAGAGATAAATAGAGATAGACAGAGAACGAGAGAGAGAGAGACAGAGAAGAGGAGAGAGAGGAGAGACAGGCAGAGAGAGAGAGAGAGAGAGAGAAGAGATGAAGAGAGAGAGAGAGGAGAGAGACAGACAGAGAGAGAGAGGAGAGAGAGAAGAGATGAGAGAGAGACAGAGAGAAGAGAGAGAGAGAGAAAGGCAGAGAGAGAGAGAAGAAGAGAGACAGACAGAGAAAGAAGAAATAGAGATAGACAGAGAACGAGAGAGAGAGAGAACAGAGAAGGAGACAGAGAAGACAGAAGAAGAGAGAGAGAAGACAGAGAGAGAGAGCAGATAGAAGAGAGGAGATAGAGCTCATGGTTGTACACTCATATCCGTTTATTTCTATGGTTCCATCTCTCCCTCTGTTTGGACGAACCGTTTCACTAGCCTCCTAGAGGTCCATAGTTGATCTATAGCAGGGGTATTCACCTAGAGGTCCATAGTTGATCTATAGCAGGGGTATTCACCTAGAGGTCCATAGTTGATCTATAGCAGGGGTATTCGCCTAGAGGTCCAGAGTTGATCTATAACAGGGGTATTCACCTAGAGGTCCAGAGTTGATCTATAACAGGGGTATTCACCTAGATGTCCAGAGTTGATCTATAGCAGGGGTATTCACCTAGAGGTCCATAGTTGATCTATAACAGGGGTATTCACCTAGAGGTCCATAGTTGATCTATAACAGGGGTATTCACCTAGAGGTCCAGAGTTGAGTTTGAGTGTTTTTTTATAGAGAATGTTTGTGCTTATAAATGATTTGTGAAAAATGTCTTGTCTAAGAGGAATTTTCCCCCCTTTTCCATTTCGGTAGTTTTCTCCAGTCATATTCTAAACCAGGAGTATCCCTTTACTCTGTCATGTCCTTCTTCTTCTCAGGTACATATACAGGTATATTTACGGTAAGCAATAAGGCCCGAGGGGTTGTGGTAAATTACCAATATAGCACGTCTAAAGGCTGTTCTAATCGACGACGCAACGAGGAGTTCCTGGACACAGCCCTTAGCTGTGGTATATTGGCCATATACCATGAACCCCAGAAGTGCCTTTATTGTTAATATAAAACGGGTTACCAACGTAATTCGAGTAGTAAAAATACATGTTTTATCATACCTTTGGTATACCGTCTGATATACCACAGCTTTCACCCAATCAGCATTCAGGACYCGAATTACCCAGTTTATAATTAGGTATATGCACAAACCATTAAGAACAYCTGCTCTTGCAGTGACATCGACTGTCCAGTTGAAAACCAGGTGATCAGCTATGATCCATTATTGATGTCACCTGTTAAATCCACTTCAAATCAGTGTAGATGAAGGGGAGGAGACGGGTTAAAGAAGGATTTTTAAGCCTTGAGACAATTGAGACATGGATTGTGTATGTGTGCCATTCAGAGGGTGAATGGGGCAAGACAACAGATTTAAGTGCCGTTGCACAGGGTGTGGTAGTAGGTGTCAGGCGCACCGGTTTGAGTCAAGAACTGCAACTATGTTGTTTTTTACAGTCAACAGTTTCCTGTCTGTATCAAGAATGGTCCACCTTGACCAACTTGTCCATCTTGACACACCTGTGGGTTGTATTGGAATCAACATTGGCCAGCACCTTGTGYCAAGCGTTCCACAGGAATATTTGGTATACTCAAGAGTATATAATATTCATTATCTTTTCCAAAATGTTTTAAATATCTTATCAGAGAGCACCCTCTGGTGGCAAGTAAAGGCATTGGAACGACAGGGCCTTTGTCTAGTGGTGGCCAGATTGAGCAATTTGGCTACTCTTGATAGTTTTGGTGGGATTTTTGATTCAGCTTCTGCAGCAAGGTGATTCAAAATCTGGCAACACTGCCTAATGACAGCTACTGTCATACTATCCTCTAAAAATCTCYACTCTGTCCACGGAATCACCTGGAACACTCTGACCACGGAATCACCTGGAACACTCTGACCACGGAATCACCTGGAACACTCTGACCACGGAATCACCTGGAACACTCTGTCCACGGAATCACCTGGAACACTCTGTCCACGGATTCACCTGGAACACTCTGTCCACGGAATCACCTGGAACACTCTGTCCACTAGGAATCACCTGGAAACTCCTGTCCCACGGATTTCACCTGGAACACTCTGTCCACGGAATCACCTGGAACACTCTGTCCACGGGAATCACCCTGGAACACTCTGTCCACGGAATCACCTGGAACACTCTCTCCACGGAACGACACCTGGAAACACTCTGTCACGGAAATCACCTGGAACACTGTCCACGGAATCTCCTGGAACACTCTGTCCACGGAATCACCTGGAACACTCTGAACCACGGAACTCACCTGGAACACTCCTGTCCCACGGAATGACCTGGAAACACTCTGTCCACGGAAACACCTGGAACACTCTGTCCACGGAATCTCCTGGAACATCTGTCCACGGAATCACCCTGGAACACTCTGTCCACGGAATCACCTGGAATACTCTGTCCACGGAAACACCTGGAACATCTGTCCACGGAATCTCCTGGAACACTCTGTCCACGGAATCACCTGGAACACTCTGTCCACGGAATTACCTGAACACTTGCACGGAATCTCCTGGAATGTGCACTACCGGAACTCTGTCACGGAATCACCTGGAACACTCTGTCCACGGAATTACCTGGAACACTCTGTCCACGGAATCACCTGGAACACTCTGTCAACGGAACACCACCAGGAATGGTGAGGAGGAGCTTATAGTTCTATGATGATAATGGTGAGGAGGAGGTTATAGTTACATGATGATAATGGTGATGAGGAGGGTTATAGTTTACATGATTGATTAATGGTGAGGAGGAGGTTATAGTTATATGATGGTAATGGTGAGGAGGTTATAGTTACATGATGATAATGGTGAGGAGGAGGTTATAGTTACATGATGATAATGGTGAGGAGGAGGTTATAGTTACATGATGGTAATGGTGAGGAGGAGGTTATAGTTATATGATGGTAATGGTGAGGAGGTTATAGTTACATGATGATAATGGTGAGGAGGTTATAGTTACATGATGATAATGGTGAGGAGGTTATAGTTATATGATGGATAATGGTGAGGAGGTTATAGTTACATGATGATAATGGTGGAGGAGGTTATAGTTACATGATGATAATGGTGAGGAGGAGGTTATAGTTACATGATGGTAATGGTGAGGAGGTTATAGTTACATGAGATAGATGGTGAGGAGGTTATAGTTATATGATGATAATTGTGTGAGGGAGGAGGTTATAGTTACATGATGTAATGTGTGAGAGTAGGTTTATAGTTATATGATGGTAATGGTGAGGAGGTTATAATTACATGATGATAATGGTGAGGAGGAGGTTATAGTTATAGTGATGATTAATGGTGAGGAGGTTATAGTTATATGATGATAATGGTGAGAGGAGTTAGTTATATGATGATAATGGTGAGGAGAGGTTTATAGTTACATGATTGGTAATGGTGAGGAGGTTATAGTAATGATGGTAAATGGTGAGAGGTTATTAGTTATTGATGTAATGGTGAGGAGGTTATAGTTATATGATTGGTAATGGTGAGAGGAGGTTATAGTTAATGATGATAAATGGTGAGGAGGTTTATGTTATATGAGGTAATGGTGAGAGAGGTTATATTACATGATGATAATTGGTGAGGAGGTTAAGTTACATGATGATAATGGTGAGGAGGTTATAGTTATATGATGATAATGGTGAGGAGGTTATAGTTACATGATGATAATGGTGAGGAGGTTATAGTTACATGATGATAATGGTGAGGAGGAGGTTATAAGTTACATGATGGTAATGGTGGAGGAGGTTATAGTTATATGATGTAATGGTGAGGAGAGGTTATAGTTACATGATGATAATGGTGAGGAGGGGTTATAGTTACATGATGGATAATGGTGGAGGAGGGGTTATAGTTATATGATGTAAATGGTGAGGAGGTTATAGTTACATGATGATAATGGTGAGGAGGTTATAGTTACATGATGATAATGGTGAGGAAGGAGGTTATAGTTACATGATGTAATGGTGAGGAGTTATAGTTATCATGATGGTAATGGTGAGGAGGTTATAGTTATAATGATGAAATGGTGAGGAGGTTATAGTTATATGATGAATACTGTGAGGAGGAGGTTATAGTTACATGATGATAATGGTGAGGAGGTTATAGTTATATGATGGTAATGGTGAGGAGGTTATAATTACATGATGATAATGGTGAGGAGCGAGGTTATAGTTATATGATGTAATGGTGAGGAGGTTATAGTTATATGATGATAATGGTGAGGAGGTTATAGTTATTATGAATAATGGTAGGAGGTTATTAGTTACAATGTGGTAAATCGGTGAGGCCGGTTATAGTTATTATGAGGTAATGGTGAGAGAGGACGTTATAGGTTATATGATGGTAATGGTGAGGAGGTTATAGTTATATGATGGTAATGGTGAGGAGGTTATAGTTATATGATGATAATGGTGAGGACGTTGTAGTTACATGATGATAATGTTTAGGACATTATAGTTATATGATGATAATGGTGAGGAGGTTATAGTTATATGATGATAATGGTGAGGAGGATATAGTTACAGTACCTTCAGAAACTATTCACACCCCTTGACTTAATTCCACATTTTGTTGAACAACCTGAGTTCAAAATGTATTTAATATATGTTTATCCCTCACCCATCTACACACAATACCCCCATAATGACGTGAAGACATGTCTTTAGCAAATTTATTAAACATGAACATTTTTCAAATCTCATTTACATAAGTATTCACACCCCTTAGTTAATATTTTGTAGAAGCACCTTTGGCGGTTATTACAGGTTTGAGTCGTCTTGGGCTTGCAGATTTTCTGAAAGTCTTACATTAGATGAGGAGTGGCGGTGAACCGCAATCTACAAGTCTGGGCTTTGGTCGGGCCACTCAAGGACTTTCACATCCTTGTTCTGAAGCCATTCCAGCGTTGCTTTGGCTGTCTGCTCGGGGTCATTGTCCTGTCGGAACGTAAATCTTCGCCCCCCCAGTCTAAGGTCGTTTGCACTCTGAAGCAGGTTCTATTTAAGGATTTGCCTGTATTTGGCTCCATTCATTGTTCCCTCTATCCTTACCAGTCTCCCAGTCCCTGCCGCTGGAAAAGGTAGGGATGGTGTTAGATGGGTGATGAGCTGTGCCTGGTTTTCTCCAGATATCGTTCTTTGCACTCAGGCCCAAAGAGTTAAATGTTTGTCTCATCGGACTAAAGAATCTTTCACGTGCCTTTTTGCAAACTCCAGGCGTGCTGTTAATAAGTGCCTTTTTCTGGCCACTCTCCCATGAAGCCCAGCTTGCTGAAGGGCCGTAGAGACATTCTGGCTGGTTCTCAGCCAAGGAACTGAGTGGTCATTGGGTCCTTCATAAACAGTGTCCTTCATAAACATGGTCCTTCATAAACAGKGTCCTTCATAAACAGKGTCCCTCATAAACAGKGTCCTTCATAAACAGTGTCCTTCATAAACAGTGTCCTTCATAAACAGKGTCCTTCATAAACAGGGTCCTTCATAAACAGGGTCCTTCATAAACAGGGTCAAGAGCTCTGCAATGGAATAGCCTTTAATAATAACAATAATCAATAATGATGAACAATAATACAAATGATAATACAAATAAGAATGTTATTCTATTTAGTACTATATTATTACTATAATAACATGTATATTATTAAATTATTAATAATAATAATTGTTAATTAATTAATTAATTTGATCTGGTTTTGATGTTTAACAGTGTTGTTATCTCTCATAGCAGAGACAATATGGGGTCAACAGAGAACCAATCCACCACCAGCAGCACAGATACCACATGACATGGGTCACAACACCATTCTGAGAACCAATCACCACACAGCACAGATGCCACATGACATGGGTACCAACACCATTCTGAGAACCAATCACCACACAGCCACAGATCCACATGGCATGGGTCACAACACCATTCTGAGAACCAATCACCACACAGCACAGATGCACATGACATGGGTCACAACACCTTCTGAGAACCAATCACCACACAGCACAGATGCCACATGACATGGGTCACAACACCATTCTGAGAACCAATCACCACACAGCACAGATGACCACATGACATGGGTCACAACACCATTCTGAGAAACCAATCACCACACAGCACAGATGCCACATGACATGGTCACAACACCATTCTGAGAACCAATCACCACACAGCCACAGATCCACATGACATGGGTCACAACACCATTCTGAGAACCAATCACCACACAGCACAGACATCACATGACACGGGTCATAACACCATTCTTCTGTTCACGCTGCTCTGGATATTATTAAATTATTTTTCTTGCTCCTGTCTTGGAGTCGTGGTTAATGGGACAGTCAAGCAGCAACAAGAGGCTCAGTTCATAACTTTCATCGAGCTAGAAAATAATTCACTCCCGTTTTTTTAACTAATCACAAACATTCCAGGAACACACTCAGGGGGGGGGGGCGGGGAACAATCAGAATGACGTTTTGCATAGTAGTTAAATTAGCCAGAAGGATTCTTTATTTACAATTATTATAGAGATAAAATAAACTGTAATCATAAAACACAAGAAAGGTAGGATGACAGAGATACAGAGCATCCTGTGAGCCACATTCACCGTTGGCATTTACATAACTGATGCTGCTAAGTAGCACTACATAGAGGTGAAATATATGCAATAGAAGCATCATAATCAATTAGGATAATCATTATTATTAGTCAGTTTCAATACTGTTGTCGACAGTTGGATGGTGTTAAGCGAAGCAGATCGTCGTGCATAACTATCCATCGAGCTAGAAAATTACTTCCAAGATGTGTGGTTGTAAACGAACACTTGGCAGAACATGCTTACCGTGAGAGCATGAGGGTGGGGGTAACAACAATGACGATTTGCAAGATTACATTAGCAGCAGTCTTGAGTGCCAATATTACATTAATAGGTATAATGGATCAAAACAGCAATAGGATGACGATCAATCCACCCTGGCAATTCACTTGCATTTTACAAAGGTTGTCTATGGTGTTGCTGATCAATAAAGGATCTATAGATTACGTAGGTGATTAGCAATACTAGTTGTTACAGCAGTTGGGAACTGGGTTAGCCCGAGCATGGATGTAGATTTGACAACAGCTTGGAGAATGGTAGCAGTTGCTGAAAGCACTGGCTTGTGCAGTGTGATTGGACTAACAGCCTTGAAGATCACTGTGAAGGCATGGTGTGATTTGACCAACAGCTTGAGATACTGTGAAGCATAGGTGTGGTTTGACCAACACCAGCTTGGAGATACTGTGAAGCATGGTGATTGACCAAAACAGCTTGGAGATACTGTTGATAGCATGGTGTGTTTGACCAAACAGCGTTGGAGGATACTGTGAAGCATGGTGTGATTTGAACCAACAGCTTGAAGATACTGTGAGCATGGTGTGATTGACCACAAGCTTGAGATTTACTGTGACAGCATGGCGGTGATTTGACAAACAGCTTGAGAATACTGTGAGCATGGTGTGGTTTGACCACCAGCTTGAAGATACTTGTGAAGCATGCGTTGGTTTGACCAAGCAGCTTGAAGATACTGGAAGCAGGGTGTGGTTTGACCAACAGCTTGAAGATACTGTGAAAGCCATGGTGTGGATTTGACAACAGCTTGAAGATACTGTGAAGCATGGTGTGGTTTGACCAACAGCTTGAGATACTGTGGAAGCATGTGTGTTTGGACCAACAGCTTGGAGATACTAGTGAAGCATGGTGTGGTTGACCAAACAGCTTGGAGATACTGTGAAGCATGGTGTGTGATTTGACCAACAGCTTTGAAGATACTGTTGAAGCATGGTGTGGTTTGACCAACAGCTTGGAGATACTGTGAACATGGTGTGGTTTGACAACAACAGCTTGGAGGATACTGTGAAGCATGTTATGTGATTTGACCAACAGCTTGAAGATACTGTGAAGATGGTGTGGTTTGACCAACAGCTGAAGATACTGTGACAGCATGGTGTGGTTTGACCAACAGCTTGAGAGCATACTGTTGAAGCATGGTGTGGTTTGACAACAGCTTGAGATACTGTGAGCATGGTGTGGTTTGGACAAACAGCTTGAAGATACTGTGAAGCATGGTGTGTTTGACAAACAGCAGCTTGGAAGATACTGTGAAGCATGGTGTGGTTTGGACAAACAGCTTGGAGTAACTGTGGAAGCATGCCGTGTGGTTTGACCAACAGCTTGAGATACTGTGAAGCATAGGTGTGATTTTGACCAACAGGGTCCTGAGAGATACTGTGAGAAGATGTGGTGTGGTTTGACCAAACAGCTTGGAGATACTGTGAAGCATGGTGTGGTTTGACCACAGCTTGAAGATACTGTGAAGCTGGTGTGGTTTGACCAACAGCGTGAGAATACTGTGAAGCATTTGTGTGGTTGACCAACAGCTTGAAGATACTGTGAACGCATGGTGTGATTTGACCAACAGCTTGAGATACTGTGTAGCATGTGTGATTTGACCAACAGCTTGCAGATACTGTGAAGCATGGTGTGATTTGACCCAACAGCTTGAGATACTGTGAGAAGCAATGGTTATCGACCAACAGCTTGGAGATACTGTAAGCATGGGTGGGATTTGACCAACAGCTTGGAGATAACTGTGTGAAGCATGCTGTGTTTTGACCAACAGCTTGGAGAATACTGTGGAAGCATGGTGTGATTTGACCAACAGCTTGGAGTACTGTGAAGCATTGGTGTGGTTTGGAGATTGATGTGAAGGCATGGTGTCAGATTGGAGGATTACTGTGAAGCATGTGTGATTTGACCAACAGCTTGGAAGATACTGTTGAAGCATGGTGTGGTCTTGACCAACAGCGTGGAGATACTGTGAGCATGGTGTTGGATTTGACCAACAGCTTGAGAATACTGTGACAGCATGGTGGGTTTGACCAACAGCTTGGAAGATACTGTGAAGCATGGTGTGATTTGACCAACAGCTTGGAGATCACTGTGGAAAGCATGGTGTGGTATTGACCACAGCTTGAAGATACTGTGACAGCAATGGTGTGGTTTGACCAACAGCTTTGAAGATACTGCTGGAAGCGCATCGGTGTGGTTGACCAACAGCTATGGAGATTACTGTGAAGCATGGTGTGATTTGACCAACAGCTTGAACGATACTGTGACAGCATGGTATGGTTTGACCCAACAGCTTGGAGATACTGTGAAGCATGGTGTGTTTGACCAACAGGCTTGGAGATCTGTAGACAGCATGGTGTGGTTTGACAACAGCTTGGAGATACTGTGAAGCATCGGTCTGATTTGCCAACAGTTAGGTACTGTGATAGCAAGTGTGTTTGCACCAACAGCTTGAAGATACTGTGAAGCAGGTGTGTTTGACCAACAGCTTGGAGATTACTGTGAAGCATGGTGTGGTTTGACCACAGCTTGGAGATACTGTGAAGCATGTGTGGTTTGACAACAACTTGGAGATACTAAGCATGGTGTTATATTGATCCAACAGCTTTGAAGCGATATTGTGAAGCACTGTTGTCTGTTGACCAACAGCTTGGAAGATACTGTGAGCATGGTGTGATTTGACCAACAGCTTGAAAGATACTGTGAAGCATGGTGTGGTTTGCCAACAGCCTTGGAGATACTGTGAAGCATCGGTGTTGGTTGACCAAACAGCTTGGAGATACTGTGAAGCATTGGTGTGTGTTGACCAACAGCCTTGGAGATACTGTGAAGCATGGTGTGGTTTGACAAACAGCTTGGAGATACTGTGGAGGAGACTCTGGTGTGGTTTGACCAACAGCTTGGAGATACTGTGAAGCATGGGTGTGATTTGACCAACAGCTTGAAGATACTGTGAAGCATTGACTTGTACCACAGGCTGAGATACTGCTGAAGCATTGGTGTGGTTTGACAACAGCTTGAAGATACTGTGAAGCATGTGTGGTTTGACCAAACAGCTTGGAGATACTGTGAAGCATGGTTGTGGTTGACCAACACGCTGGAGATACTCGTGAAAGCAATACGTAGTGGTGTTTGACCAACAGCTTGGACGATACTGTGAAGCAGGTCGTGTGTTTGATCCAAACAGCTTGGAGATACTGTGAAGCATGGTTTGGTTGACCAAACAGCTTGAAGATACTGTGAAGCATGGTGTGGTTTTGACCAACAGCTTGCGAGATACTGTGAAGCATGTGTTGGTGTGTGACCAACAGCTTGGCGATACTGTGGAAGCATGGTGTGGTGTTGACCAACAGCCTTGGAGATACTGTGAGCATGGTTGTGTTTTGACCAACAAAGCTGTATGTAGGACTAAGATCTGGGACAAAATTCACAAAAACATCTCAGCAGTACGGAGTACATTATACTGATGGTAGGATCAGGTCCCCCATGTCCCTATGTTAATCGTATTCCATTATGATCTAAAAGGCAAAACCTGATCCTAGATCAGAACTCCTACTCTGAGACGCTTGTTGCCTGGTTGGGATCGAGGCGCGTATCCATCATAAGTGTCTCAGAGTGATGGAGGAGTGTGTAAATCTTTTTTTTTGGCTAGATCGATTGTACTATTGTTGTATGTGGTAGTTCTGTAATGTATTGATTGTTTGTATGTGGGTCGTTCTGTAAATGTATTGATTGTTGTATGTTGTAGTTCTGTAATGATTGATTGTTTTCTGCCTTCTTGGCCAGGTCTACTCTTGAAGAAGAGACTCTGGTTCGATCATTGGGCTTTTCCTGGTTAAATAAAGGGTTAACAACAAAAAGTAGGAGTGCTGATCTAGGATCAGGTCCCTCTGTAGGAGATCAGGTCCCCCCGTGAGGATCAGGTCCCCCCGGTCGGAATCAGGTGCCCCCCTAGGTAGGATCAGGTCCCACCCCTGTAGGATCAGCCCCCCCCCGTATTAGGATCAGGCCCCCGCCCCCCTGTAGGATCAGGTCCCCCCCCCATGTAGCAATCAGGTCCCCCCCTGTGCTCTAGAATCAGGTCCCCCCGTGTAGTCAGGTCCCCCCCCTGTAGGATCAGGTCCCCCCCTGTAGAATCCAGGTCCCCGCCTGTAAGGATCAGGTCCCCCCTGTAGGATTCAGGTCCCCCCCCTGTAGGATCAGGTCCGCCCCATATAGAATCAGGTCCCCCCTGTAGGAATCATCCCCCCCTTGTAGGATAGGTCAGTCCCCCCCCTGGTAGAATCAGTCCGCCCCTGCTAGGACTTCAGTGTCCGCCCCCTATAGAATTCACGTCCCCTCCTTGTTAGGATTGATCCCCCCTGTAGGATCTGATCCCCCCTGTAGGATCTGATCCCCCCTGTAGGATCTGATCCTAGATCAGCACTCGAAAACAAATCATGAACACAATCCCTGATTGGTAATGCCGTCTGGTATAGAGTTATTTAGTAGTGTTTAGTGGAACTCAGCCCACTAGCCTGAACGGATGGACTGATGGTATCCCCTTAGAATACATTTCTCTCTGTACATAGAGACCTCTACTGATCACTGTTGCGTCATCCTAGAGCTGAATGTATAGACTGAATGTACAGATGGGAGAATGCTGAATGTGG
The DNA here is from genome assembly GCF_002910315.2 of Salvelinus sp. IW2-2015. NCBI lineage: Eukaryota > Metazoa > Chordata > Actinopteri > Salmoniformes > Salmonidae > Salvelinus > Salvelinus sp. IW2-2015. Next base: position 81,722 of record NW_019943645.1, on the reverse strand, counting down.
GCTGAAGTTCTTTTGATGTAAATTGTTTTACAGAAAAACATCAAGGTTTAAAAAATTAAAAAAACGACGAAAGAAAAGTGTTTTTTTTTCAAGCAAATTTATAAGTCAAGATAAACATTTCTGAATTAAAAATGTTTTAAAAAACATGTTTTTTTAAATGGTCCTTGTTCAATAGGCCCGCGTTAACTTAGGTCCACGTTAACTTTTGTGCACTCTCTCCTGATCTGACGGCAGGAACGTGTTGAATAATAAAATACACAGGAAGGAAAAGAGAAATCAGGTCAAGATATAATTATTCAGAGTAGAACAATTGGACTGGTTCAACTTGCTTATTACATCATGCTTTTCAATGACTCCAATATTACGTATAGAAATATAACAATAGATTTGGTCTGGGACGCTATTATCAACATCTCAATGCCTTTTTGATGGATAGTAAGTTATGTGTCTCTTCCTGCTTTTGTCCCTCTGTTGTCCTCTCCATTTCCTCCTTTTTTAAAATAACAATAAATAGTTCTAACAACTAGTGAATACTTTTAAGATGCTAGAGTATACTTGGTGGAAGGCAGGAAGACAAGCTGGGTTAAAACACTCAGAAACACAAGTAACAGTACAGAGAGGTTCACCCAGAACTTCACCCAGAACTTCTTCTTTCTGGTTATTTTGTTCACGTTTTTAAAAAAGAGTCAAAGCATCATTCCGTTTTAATTGTTGTTGTTTTTTTGTTAAAAATTCCAACCATTTTGGATGTGTGTTTCTTTCTTTTTGAAGGAAAACAAGAAATCAAKAAATAAATAAAATAATCAACACAAYATATCACAAGATTTTTTAAAACAACTTTTAGATTTTTCCATACATATAAGCCAAATATAACTTAGTTTGCAATTTCTAATATAAATCCATTGCAGTCTTTCACAGTCACACAAAAGTGAAAACATTTTCCTTAAAACAAGCAGATTTTTATATAGAAGACATGTCTGTTATAGAAGGCCTGTTCACCCTCTCAGTCTCAACTCCAGTTACATTTTAAGCTTTTGAACGAAAATAACAAAAATAAGAGAAATAGTAATTAAAGAAATAAAGCTTTCGTCTTATTCAGATCTTCGTGTGGAAACGAAGGAAGCCGTTCAGAGTTCCTCCTAACAATCACATAATAATACAATGCAACATGAATATATATATATATATACCGTTATATTTTGGTTTTCTTTTGTTATCCTCTAAAATTATCTACAATATTTGACAAGATAGCAGGCAAGTTCAGTACACAGTATGTTATAAACACCAACGAGCAGAACTCAAAGCAACTTGAGTTGAGATTCCTCAACTACATCTGCTGAATGGTTTAAAACAGGAGGTATCTACAGGTGTTGTAAACAAATGACATTCTCTTTAGGACATAAATAAGTTAAAATAGTTAGAACCATTTAAAGAAGAAACAAGGCGACATGCCAACAAACAAAGATAAACTCTTTACGTATATTTATATTATATATTATATTATATATATTTATATTATATTATATTTATATATATTATCTTTAAGAAATGCTATTTATTATCGGTTCCTCTTTTCCAATAGGTGTAAATCTACTGTTGAGCCCTAACAAAACTTGATCTCATTTATGAAATAAATACATCTTTACACGTAAGCACATGCCACACAGGGAACTCACAGACCGGGGGATCGGATAAGCTGTCTTTAAAGTAGCAGTCCACAGCACTTCCCACCCAATCAAATCATTCAAAAATGTTTTGAAAACAAAATTGAAAATAAAAAACGTTGGGTAATGTACATTCATGCAGGAGCGATAAAAATGTTTTTATGTAATTCAAAAACTATTATCAATATAGTCATTGTTATTTTGGAGTAAGGTTAGGTTTAGATATAGTCATTGTTATTGTGGAGTAAGGTTAGGTTTAGATATAGTCATTGTTATTGTGGAGTAGGGTTAGGTTTAAAGAGAGAGATAAAAGCCTGCAGAGGTTCCCACCAGCCAGCTGCAGGCGACTAGAGAGAAGGTTCCACCAAGCCAGCTGCCAGGCCACTAGAGAGAGGTCTCCACCAGCCAGCCTGAGGCCACTAGAGAGAGGTCTCCACCAGCACCAGCTGCAGGCCACTAGAGAGAGTCTCCACCAGCCAGCTGCAGGCCACTAGAGAGAGGTCTCCACCAGCCAGCTGCAGGCCACTAGAGAGAGGTCTCCACCAGCCAGCTGCAGGCCACTAAGAGAGAGGTCTCCAACCAGCCAGCTGCAGGCCTAGCAGGCTGAGCATAGAGGGAGGTCTCCAGACTGTGCAGTGGGCTGGATGGGCTGGACGATGCAGCTGACTTACTGGTGGTGTCGTGCGCGGTGAGCGGTGAGGTTTGATGCCGCTGTCGACGGCATTGTTGTTCTTGTTGGGGACTGGGGCTGGCTGCCTGCCTGGGGGGTCTTCCTCAGCGATGGTCCTCCTCTAAGTCAGTGTCATCAATCAGGGGGATGTGGGGAGTGGAGTCCTCTATCCTAAACTTCTGGTTGGGTCCATGAAGTTATGGATGGACGGTCTGGAGTCTGGTTTCTCAAGGCCTTCGTAGAGAGAGCTACGAAATGCGTTTCACGAGCGAATCTGTGTGTGGGGAAGGGGGGGGGGGGGGGGACACATGAGAGACAAATAAGAAACTGGCAAGAAAGATAGTCAGCTGAGCAGGAAGTGATAAGAGAAGCCTCTGAATAGACAGAATGGACAAGATAGAGAGCGAGGAGGAGAGGAAGAGAGCAGAACACTGCAGTCTGTGGTCTGCTTGCACAAAACTATACAGTACAGTACACAACTCACTCAATTTTGGATCAACATTACACTGGGGAAGTTTAAAAAAACAAACTAAAATACACAAAGATAAAGGCAACAGTCATATATATGTATACGTTAGGATCCAATGTGCGATATACCTATAAAGAGATAAGACACGTTAATAAAAAAAAGGAGAAATAAAATAAAACATTTAAAAAACACATGCAAGTACAGAAGTCTGGTGTTAAATCAGTAACGTAGGAGGAAAAGAGTTCAGAGAAACGGACCATACTGGACAAGGATGGGTAAGGACATCCATTGAGACTGTGAATGGATGAGGAAAACATAATGTTAAACATACAGGACGAATTACCAGGTTTTTTTGTGTGTGTGTGGGGGGGGGGGGGGGGGATAAATGAGGTACCTTGTGAAGGATACTC
>NW_019943645.1:74453-78484 GCF_002910315.2 Salvelinus sp. IW2-2015 | reverse complement strand
GATAGATATATAGCATTGTTATTGTGGAGTAGGGTTAGGTTAGATATAGTCATTGTTATTGTGAGTAGGGTTAGGTTTTAGACTATAGTCATTGTTGTGTGGAGTAAGGTTTAGGTTTAGATATAAGTCCATTGTTATTGTGAGTTAAGGTTAGGTTAGATATAAGTCCATTGTTATTGTGGAGTAAGGTTAGGTTGACTGGTTTTCATTCTCCCAGGTCTTTCTGGTCCTTGCTAGAAACATGGGTTCATGTCAGTCAGTCAGTTCAGTGTCGCACACACACACACACACACACACACACACACACACACGCCCCCACACACCACACACACCCGACACACACACACACACACACACACTACGCGCGGCAACACGCACACACACACGCACACAACCCACACGCGCGCAACACGCACACACACACGCACACACACACACGTTCATGTCTTGTGGCGTTGGCTTTGTTGCCCTTTCTGATTGTATAGCTGTAGTAGTAATGCTTCTCCATGTCACGCAGGAGACATCAGGAGGCAGCAGCAGGCAGCAGGAGACAAGGAGACAACAGGAGACGTCAGAAGGCAGCAGGAGACAGCAGGAGACGTCAGGAGACGCAGGAGGCAGCAGGAGGCGTCAGGAGACGTCAGGAAGGCCAGGAGACAGCAGATACATCAGGAGGCAACAAGGAGACAGCAGGAGACATCAGAAGGCAGCAGGAGCGCAGGAGACAGCAGGAGCTAGACGAAGGTCTCCAAACTGCAGTGTGGGAGCCACCAGGCTGTAGTAGGTAAGTTCTCTACCAGGCTTGAAGAGAAGGTTTCCAAGATTGGCAGAGGGGATGTGTCAGAGGGATATTGCTCTGCCAGAGGGCACATCTCCAAAGCTGCAGAGGTTCCCCCAGCCAGCTGCAGGCCACTAGAGAGAGGTCTCCACCAGCCAGCGCAGGCCACTAGAGAGAGAGGTCTCCACCAGCCAGCTGCAGGCCACTAGAGAGAGGTCTCCACCACAGCTGCAGGCCACTAGGAGAGGTCTCCACCAGCCAGCTGCAGGCCACTAGAGAGAGGTCTCCACCAGCCAGCTGCAGGCCACTAGAGAGAGGTCTCCACCAGCCAGCTGCAGGCCACTAGAGAGAGGTCTCCACCAGCCAGCTGCAGGCCACTAGAGAGAGGTCTCCACCAGCCAGCTGCAGGCCACTAGAGGGAGGTCTCCAGACTGTGCAGTGGGCTGGATGGGCTGGACGATGCCAGCTGACTTACTGGTGGTGTCGACGGTGAGGTTTGATGCCGCTGTCGACGGCATTGTTGTTCTTGTTGGGGGACTGGGGCTGGCTGCCTGCCTGGGGGGTCTTCTCAGCGATGGGTCCTCCTCTAAGTACTAGTTTTACAACAAAACAAGACAATGGAAGCAGACCCAAACCAGAAGCTTCAACAGCCAACCAACCATCGAGGCAACCAACGGGACAAGGGGGAACATGCAACGGGGACAAAACTGTGTAGTTATGTTGCTGTCTGCACACGGTGATGACAGAACAGAACACAGGCACACAGACGACTAGCTGTTCAACTAGATACTACTGGTCGGGTTCTGTGAGCTCAACTCCATGCATGGCTGAGTAAACAGTCAAGTATAGGATCCACAGTCAAGTATAGGATCCACAGTCAAGTATAGGATCCATAGTAGCGCTGTTTGGTCACTGTTGTTATTACGATTCTTATTGGGTAAAATACCTTGACATAGTAGTATCTACCTTAAACATTACTCAACACTGAACAGAAATATAAAACGAAACATGTAAAGTTGTTGGTCCCATATTTCATCGGCTGAAATTAAAGATCACAGAAATGTTCAATTTTCACAAAAATAAAAGCTTATTTCTCTCAACTTTAGTGCACAAATTGGTTTATGTCTCTCTGTTAGTGGGCATTTCTCATTTGCTAAGATAATCCATCCACCTGATAGCTGTGGTATATCGAGAAGCTGATTAAACAGCATGATCGTTACACAGGTGCACCTTGTGCTGGGTACAATAAAAGGCCACTAAAATGTTCCGTTGATATAGATGTTTCCAGTTTTGGGAGAACGTTCAATTGGCTGACTGCAGGAATATCCACCACAGCTGTTGCCAGATAATTGAATGTTAATTTCTCTATCATAAGCTGCCGCCAACATCGTTTTAGATAATTAGCCAGTACGTCCAACCGGCCTCACAACTGCAGACCACATGTAACCACTAAAGCCTAGTACATCCACATCAAGCTTCTTCACCTGCGACATCGTCTGAGACCAGCTACCTGGACAGCTGATGAAGCTGTGGGTTTGCACAACCAAAGAATCTCTGCACAAAAACAGTCAGAAACCGTCTCAGGGAAGCTTATCTGCGTGCTCGTCGTCCTCACCAGGGTCTTGACCTGACTGCAGTTCGGCGTCGTAACCGACTTCAGTGGGAAAAATGCTCACCTTCGATGGCCACTGGCACGCTGGAGAAGTGTGCTCTTCACGGATGAATCCCGGTTTCAACTGTACCTGGCAGATGGCAGACAGCGTGTATAGCTTCATAGGGCCATCACCTCATGTTTAAGCATGATAATGCACGGCTCCATGTCGCAAGGATCTGGACACACTTCCTGGAAGCTGACAATGTCCCAGTTCTTCCATGGTCTGCATTACTCAACAGACATGTCACCCATTGAGCATGTTTGGGATGCTCTGGATCGACCTGTACGACAGCGTGTTCCAGTTCCCACCAATATCCAGCAACTTGGCACAGCCATTGAATATTCCTGAACTGTAACTCAGTAAAATCTTTGAAATTGCTGCATTTTGCGATTTATATTTTTGTTCAGTGTAGTTAGATTTATGGATTTTCAAAATTATTTTAGAACCTTTGAAACTTTTTGAAGATTTTCAGAGTATTTTCTAAAGATGTGTATTACTATAATTGTTTTACTTATTTTTTGTTTACCAGGGAATCCCATCGAGACCAACATCTATTTTATATGGGAGCCCTGTGTATAAACAATTTACAAATACAACAAAATACAAATAATACTTATCATATTTTTGAATATTTAGTCTAAAGAATCAGATGTTTTATTGTCACATCAACACAGTGTAATGTGTTGTTTTACAGGGTCAGTCATATTAGTATGATAGGTGTTGTTTTACAGGGTCAGTCATAGTAGTATGATAGGTGTTGTTTTACAGGGTCAGTCATAGTAGTATGATAGGTGCTGTTTTACAGGGTCAGTCATAGTAGTATGATAGGTGTTGTTTTACAGGGTCAGTCATAGTAGTATGATAGGTATTGTTTTACAGGGTCAGTCATAGTAGTATGATAGGTGCAGTGTAATGTGTTGTTTTACAGGGACAGTCATAGTAGTACTGCCCCCCTGGAGCAAATGAAGGGTACGTGTCTGGACATGTTCGACTCTGTGCAAAACCCCATTTTGTCATAAGCATTGTCACATATAAATGTTTCCAAATCTCCATCTATTACTCTGAATCGTTCTCATGGACGATTAAATTAGTACATTTTCAAAATGGGAAACATATGGCGCCTTAATTGGCAATTCCTCTTGCCAATGTAGTGTTTCTCTAATGTAAACCAATGGAAGACAAACGCTGTCAGACAGACAGACAGACAGACAGACAGACAGACAGCAGCGACAGACAGACAGACAGACAGACAGACAGACAGACAGACAGACAGACAGACAGACAGACAGACGACGACAGACAGACAGACAGACAGACAGACAGACAGACAGACAGACAGACAGACAGACAGACAGACACTGTACAGTAACAATCTTATCAGCTCTGTAATGTTACTATTAGTACTTCTGGATATAGGACAACACACGGACACCACGACAGACACAGGACACCAGGCGCGCACACGGACACCAGGCGACAGGACGGGCACCAGCGCGGACCGTACACCCGGAGATATAATATTGAAGCATTAAACAAAACAAACACTCCTAAGCGCCAAGCGGACACAAACCACGAACACCAGACCACAGCGACAGCGG
>NW_019943645.1:68377-71601 GCF_002910315.2 Salvelinus sp. IW2-2015 | reverse complement strand
CATACCAATTACTCGACCCCCACTCTACACGTTACTACTGACACCATACCAGTTACTGACCCACCACTCTAACCACTAGTCTACTGACTACCATACCAGTTACTGACCCACCACTCTAACCCTAGTCTACTGACCATACCAGTTACTGACCCACACACTCTAACCACTAGGCTACTGTACCATACCAGTTACTGACCCCACACTCTAACCACTAGGCTATCTGACCATACCAGTTACTGACCACCACTCTAACCACTAGCTACTGACCCTACCATACATACTGACCAACCACTCGTAACCGCTAGGCTACCTGACCCTACCAGTTACTGACCCAACACTCTAACCGCTAGGCTACCTGACCCTACCATACCAGTTACTGACCCAACACTCTAACCGCTAGGCTACCTGACCATACCATACCAGTTACTGACCCACCACTCTAACCGCTAGGCTACCTGACCATACCAGTTACTGACCCACCACTCTAACCACTAGGCTACCTGCCGCGGAAAGAAGAACAGAGAACTATGGGACTGGCGAGAGAGAAGTTAGACCTTCCATCTTGTCTTCTCAGCTGTATGGAGGAGAGAAACCTAAGGTCCAGTTTTCCCCTGTAAATAATGTGACACTATAGACTTCAGCATGGATCAGGTCAGGTCCATAATGTGATTTTATATGGCTCAGTAAGGGTTGATACCATTGGCTGAAACTCACAGTAAGAAATTATATAATTGGCTTATACTTGAATGTTTACCCAGCCCGGTGAGTTTTTGTTGAATTAGTTTTACATCAAAGTTTATTCAGACAACGGACGGACTCACAACCTGAAATTCACGCCGTGGGCGGTAGCCTCACTCCACTCTTAGCACTCTGGGAAAACAAAGACATGTAACAATGAAAAAACAGCACTCTGGGAAAACAAAGACATGTAACAATGAAAAAACAGCACTCTGGGAAGCCTGAGCCACAGATGAACAGAATGTCAAGAAGAAGATTTAAAAAAAAAATTGAAGCAAAAGAAAATGCAGAAAGAAAATAAGTCTAGAGAAGATGTCTTCAGAGACACATCCTCCTGATCCACTAGCTCGGTCTGGTCTAGAGTTGCAGAAGTTCTGTAACTTTACCAATTTGTTCTGAAAAACACGGTTGGAAGATTCGCGGAATCAGGAAGAAGAAAAAGCATGAAATCCTCCAACCATGATTTCTGGCCAATCTGGGGAATTTGGGGGAAAATTACAAAAAAAATTGCAACCTTAGCTTGGTCACAAGGACAAGGTCATTACCAACTAGTTAGCTAGAGCTAGCTAAAACTCTTACAGATCTGGCAACCAGACTGGTGTCAATTAGCTACTAGAAAGAAGAATCTCTGGACTGTAGAATGTAAAGATGAACAGTAACCTTTACAGTTTCACCAGGCAACATTGATATTGTCATGAAAATGACTCCTGACTAGGGTTGCAAAACTTTCCAAAAAAATTCCAATGTTTTCCACAAATCCTGGTAGGAAGATTCACAGATTTCCTGATTATTCCAATGGGATTTCTAGAAAAACAAGGAGTTTTACAACGTAAATGTAAAAGGGATACTGCTACGGTAGGAGACTGGAAGACATCTCCGAAGTAGCAGAAGCTGACAGAGGACAGTGACTCACGCCCAGCAGGAGAGGCAGTGCTGGTAGGAGAGGTAGGAGAAAGGGCATTGGACAAGGACACGTGACTGGGACTAGAAACATTTGTTACATCCTGGTTCTGACTGGTGGTGGAGGACTGTCTCCGCAGCTGGCCCTGATAGGAGCTGCCGCTCTTGAACGTGTTCACCACATCGATCTGGAGGAGGAGAACACAAGACAGGCTGCTCAGAAGACAGACAGACAGGTTAGGCAGACAGGCTATGGTAGTATGACAGACACACAGGTTGTGACAGACGGGCTATGGTAGCACGATAGACAGACACGTTGCAGCAGACAGGCCAAGGTAATAAGCTAGACAGACAGGCTACTCCGGGAGGGAACTTGGTTTTTGTAATGTACATGTAGGTGAGACATCTATCACAATGATCAGGGTACTGACCCAGAGTCACGGAGTTTCTATCAACGATCAGGGTACTGACCCAGAGTCACGGAGTTTCTATCAATGATCAGGGTACTGACCCAGAGTCACAGAGTTTCTGTCAATGATCAGGGTACTGACCCAGAGTCAGGGAGTTTCTGTCAATGATCAGGGTACTGACCCAGAGTCACCTTCTACCTGTTATCGCATAAAATTGCCTTAGCGTAGTCTACCATCCACCAGACACCTTCTACTGGTAGTCTTAAGCTCATTTTCGACTCAGACATCCTTCTTACTGTAGGTCCTACCATCCACCAGACTCACCTTCTTTTACTGGTAGTCTACGCTCCAAACAACAGTACAACCTTCTACTGTAGTCTACCATCCACCGCAGACACGCCTTCTATCTGAGCACTTAGCTGTAATTGCTTCATGGGCAATGTGGTCTCTTAGGCCACAATATACTCTCAAGCAGATGGATTTAAGATACAAGGAATAGCATAGGAAACGGTCTACTGTGATACCTTGTGGGTACGCGGCCACAATTTAGATTAACAGGAATAATTAGGAAGTGTTCCTACTGTGGGTCCATTGTGGTACTTACGCACATTTGAGATCACAGAAATTAAAGGAACGGTCCTACTAGTGATCCTTGTGGTACTATTAAAAAGCCACATTTAGATACAGGGAATAATAGGAACGGTCCATACTGTAATCCTTGTGGTACTCCACATTTAGATTTACATGGAATAAATAGGAACGGTGCTACTGTGGTCTTGTGGTACTCCACATTTAGATACAGGAATAATAGAAAAGGTCCTACTGTGGTCCTTGTGGTCTCCACATTTAGATAACAGGAGAAACACCCCAACAGGGTAATAGAGATGGATCTGAGTAGAATAGGTTTTCTAAATGCCCAAGGGTTACTTCACAAATACATCCTGATCTAGTAGTATCTGCTATCAGGGTAGTACCTTTATGTAACCGTTTCTACCAAGGGTATCCCAGGGTTACTTCCAAACAAATACATCGTATCCTAGGTAGTATCTGGTATCAGGTAGTAGCTTTTATGTAAAGTTTCTTAAGCCAGGGTAATGGCCATGGTTACTTTCAACCAAATACATCTGACCTAGTAGTAAATCTGTATCAGGTTTAGTACCAGTTTGTACAAGTTTC
>NW_019943645.1:53496-68146 GCF_002910315.2 Salvelinus sp. IW2-2015 | reverse complement strand
AGAGTTTTTCTATCAACGGAGCTCAGGAAGGTACTGGGGACGCCGCAGTAGTCCCGCGGCAGTTCTTTGTGTTCATTCACACAGCGGATGACTCTCGCGACTCCATCAGCCACTCATCCGAGGAGGTCCTCCAAGGGAACTTCCGGGAACTCACCGAACCGCACCTAGATCATGGGGGAGCGTCTTCTCGTGTACAATTGAATGTGGCAGTGGTTGTATCTTCAGGTCCCAAGAGTCAACGCGAGGTTTGCTGTCCACTTGAGTCAGGGTACTGTGTACTCCGAGTGTGATCACACAGTATACTTGTTGAGCTTTCTGAGTTAAGCCCAGGGTAATGCCCAGGGTTACTTCAACAAATACATCTACCTAGTAGTATCTGGTATCAGGTAGTACCTTTATGTAACGTTTCTTAAGCACAGGGGTCCTAATATGGATCCTTGAGGTACTCCAATACTACTACTCATTAAAACCCACTCTGATAGGTGTAAAATAGATTGTAATTTTAATATTTTGGTCAAATGTTTATTAAGTTAAATACATCGCCGTCATCTTGAAAAGTCACAGTGTACTCGGTCCGTATATATTTCATGACAGTAGTATTTTCACAGTGTACTCTATCGGTCTTTCCCTCCCACAGCTTGTCATTGGTTCCTCTTTCCCTCCCACAGCTTGTCATTGGTTCCTCTTTCCCTCCCACAGCTTGTCATTGGTTCCTCACCTGAGTCTGAATGCGGTTGAGCCCCCTGAACCAGAGGACCTGTCCGCGTCTCAGCTCTCTCTCCGCGTGGTCGATCTCCTCGTTGTCCTCGTTCATGTCTTCGTCCCCAGGCATCTCGTTCTTCTTGGTCAGCTGGCCTGCCCCTCGCAGGAACCGTAGCTTGCTGTTAGGGATGGTGGCGATCACCTGGGGGTGGGGACAAGGGGGAAAGAGGGAGATATGATTCTGAGACACAGACAAGGGGGAAAGAGGGAGATATGATTCTGAGATACAGACAAGGGGGAAAGAGGGAGATATGATTCTGAGATACAGACAAGGGGGAAAGAGGGAGATATGATTCTGAGACACAGACAAGGGGGAAAGAGGGAGATATGATTCTGAGACACAGACAGGGGGGAAAGAGGGAGATATATATTTCTCCTAAGCAGGGGTTGAAATGGAAGCTGAAAGAACTCAGGACTACATACAATGTTCATGTTTCTTTAATGAAAACATAATAATGCATTTAGTATGTTTTTCTATAGAAACATTTTACTATATGGGGCCTAAATATGGAGAACAATAATATGAAGCGACAGACTAAATATAAACAAATTACTATACCTATGTTAAGGGTTGTTAAGTTACAGTGCCTGCAGACAGTATTCACATCCCTCTGACTTTTCCACATTTTGTTGTGTTACAGCCTGCATTTTAAATGTATTAAACTGGCCTACTCACAATACCCCATACCCCAAAGTGGAGTTATGTTTCTCAGAATTATTTTTTTTACAAATTAATTTAAAAAAAATGAAGATCTGAAATGTCTTGAGTCAATAAATATTCAACACCCTTTTTTTTAATGCCAAGCCAAAATAAGTTCAGGAGTAAAAATGTTGATTAACAAGTTTCGTGGACTCACATTGATTGTTGAATGACTCTCTGTAACCCACACAGGTCCTTCAGTCGACCAGTGAATTTCAAACACAGATTCAACTACAAAGACCAGGGAGTTTTCCAAAGCCTCGCCAAGAAGGCCATTGGTAGATGGGTAAAAAATTAAAAAATCAGACATAGAATTTCCCTTTGAGCATGGTGAAGTTAATAATTACTCTTCGGATGGTCTATCAATACACCAGGTCACTACAAAGATACAGGCATCCTTCCTAACTCAGTTGCTGGAGACGAAGGAAACCACTCAGGGATTTCACCATGAGGCCAAAACAGTTACAGAGTTTAATGGCTGTGACAGGAGAAAACTGAGGATGGATCAACAACATTGTAGTTACTCCACAATACTAACCTAAATGACAGAGTGAAAAGAAGAAAGCTTGTACAGATTAAAAATACTACAAAACATGCATTCTGTTTGCAACAAGGCACTAAAGTAATACTTAAAAAAAAAAATCAAAGCAATTGACTTTTTTTTCCTGAATAGGAACTGTTATGTCTGAGGCAACCTCAATACAACACATTACTGAGTACCACTCTCAATCTGTTCAATACAACACATTACTGAGTACCACTCTCCATCTGTTAATTAAACAACACATTACTGAGTACCACACCTCATACTGTTCAATACAACACATTACTGAGTACCACTCTCATTCTGTTCAATAAAACCATTACTGAGTTACCACTCTCTATACTGTTCAATACAACACATTACTGAGTACCACTCTCCATCTGTTCAATACAACACATTACTGAGTACCACTCTCATCTGTTCATACAACACATTACTGAGTACCACTCTCATCTGTTCTAATACAACACATTACTGAGTACCACTCTCCATCTGTTCAATACAACACATTACTGAGTACCACTCTCCATCTGTTCAATACAACACATTACTGATACCACTTCTCTACATCCTGTTAATACAACACGATTTCCATTACTGAGTACCCACTCTCCGTCTGTTCAATACAACACATTATGAAGTACCACTCTCCATCTGTTCAATACACACATTACTGAGTACCACTCTCCTCTGTTCAATACAACACATTACTGAGTACACTCTCCGTCTGTTCAATACAACACATTACTGAGTACACTCTCCATCTGTTCAATACAACACATACTGAGTACCACTCTCTATACTGTTCAATACAACACATTACTGAGTACCCACTCTCCATCTGTTTAATACAACACATTACTGATACCACTCTCCATCTGTTCAATACAACACATTACTGAGTACCACTCTCTCGTCTGTTCAATACAAAACATTACTGAGTACCACTCATCCATCTGTTTAATACAAAACACATTACTGAGTACCACTCTCCATCTGTTCAATACAAACACATTACTGAGTACCACTCTCCATCTTTAATACAACCAACATACTGAGTACCACTCTCTATATGTCAATACAACACATTACTGAGTACCACTCTCCATCTGTTCAATACAACACATTACTGAGTACACTCATCCATCTGCTCTCAATACAACACATTACTGAGTACTCACTCTCCATCTGTTCAAATACAACACATTACTGAGTACCACTCTCCATCTGTTCAATACAACCATTATGATACATCTCATCTGTAATACACACATTTACTGAGTACCACTCTCATATGTTCAATACAACACATTACTGAGTCCACTCTCCATTGTTTAATACAACACATTACTGAGTACACTCTCCATCTGTTTAATACCACAACATTACTGAGTACCCACTCTCCATCGTTAATACAACACATTACTGAGTACCACTCTCCATCTGTTCAATTACAACACATACTGAGTACACTCTCCTCTTTCAATACAACCATTACTGAGTACCACTCTCCATCTGTTCAATACAACACATTATGAGTACCACTCTCCATCTGTTATTACAACCCATTAACTGAGTACCACTCTCCATCTGTCAATACAACACATTACTGAGTACCACTCTCCATCTGTTCAATACAACACATACTGAGTACCACTCTCCATCGTTAATACAACACATACTGAGTACCACTCTCCATCTGTTCATACAACACATTACTGAGTACACTCTCCATATCTGTTCAATACAACACATTACTGAGTACCACTCTCCATCTGTTCAATACAACACATTACTGAGTACCCACTCTCCATCTGTTTAATACAACACATTACTGAGTACCACTCTCCATCTGTTCAATACAACACATTACTGAGTACACTCTCCATCTGTCAATACAACACCATTACTGAGTACCACTCTCCATCTGCAATACAACAACATTCTGAGTACCACTCTCCATCTGTTCAATACAACACATTACTGAGTACCACTCTCCATTGTTCATACAACACATTACTGGTACCACTCTCCATCTGTTCAATACAAACGAACATTACTGAGTACCACTCTCCATCTGTTCAATACAACACATTACTGAGTACCATCTCCTCATTCAATACAACACATTACTGAGTACCACTCTCCATCTGTTCAATACAACACATTACTGGACCACTCCTATTGTTCAATACAACACATTACTGAGTACAAACTCTCCATCTGTTCAATTACAAACATTATGAGTACCACTCTCCATCTGTTCAATACAACACATTACTGAGTACCACTCTCATCTGTCAATCAAAACATTTACTGAGTACCACTCTCCATCTGTTCAATACACACATTACCGAGTACCACTTCCATCTGTTCAATACAACACATTACTGAGTACCACTCTCCATCTGTTTAATACAACACATTACTGAGTACCACTCTCATATGTTCAATACAACACATTACTGAGTACCAACTTCCATCTGTTCAATACAACACATTACTGAGTACACTCTCTATCATGTTCAATACAACACATACTGAGTACCACTCTCCATCTGTTCAATACAAACACATTACTGAGTACCACTCTCCATCTGTTCAATACAACACATTACTGAGTACCACTCTCCGTCTGTTCAATACAACACATACTTGAGTACCACTCCATGTTCAAAAACACATTACTGAGTACACTCTCCATCTGTTCAATACAACACATTACTGAGTACACTCCATCTGTTAATACAACATTATGAGTACCACTCTCCATCTGTTCAAAACAACACTTACTGAGTACCACTCTCCATCTGTTCAATACAACACATTACTGAGTACCACTCTCCATCTGTTAATACAACACATTACTGAGTACCACTCTCCATTGTTCAATACAACACCATTACTGAGTACCACTCTCCATCTGTTTCAATACAACACATTACTGAGTACCACTCTCCTCTTTCAATACAACACATTACTGAGTACCACTCCATCTGTTCAATACAACACATTACTGAGTACCACTCTCCATCTGTTTATACAACACATTACTGAGTACCACTCTCCATCTGTTCAATACAACACATTACTGAGTACCACTCTCCATCTGTTTCAATACAACACATTACTGAGTACCACTCTCCATCTGTTCAATACAACACATTACTGAGTACCCTCATCTGTTCAATACAACACATTACTGAGTACCACTCTCCCGTCTTTCAATACAACACATTACTGAGTACCACTCTCCATCTGTTTCAATACAACATTACTGAGTACCACTCTCCATCTGTTCCATACAACCATTACTGAGTACCACTCTCCATCTGTTCAATACAACACATTACTGATACCACTCCATCTGTTCAATACACAACATTACTGAGTACCACTCTCCATCTGTTTAATACAACACCATTACTGAGTACCACTCTCCATCTGTTCAATACAACACATTACTGAGTACCACTCTCCATCTGTCAATACAACACATTACCGAGTACCACTCTCCATCTGTTCAATACAACACATTACTGAGTACCACTCTCCATCTGTTTAACTACAACACATTACTGAGTACCACTCTCCATCTGTTCAATACAACACATTACTGAGTACCACTCTCCATCTGTTCATACAACACATTACTTGAGTACCACTCTCCATCTGTCAATACAACACATTCTGAGTACCACTCTCCATCTGTTCAATACAACACATACTGAGTACCACCTCTCCATCTGTTCAATACAACACATTACTGAGTACCACTCTCCATCTGTTCAATACACACATTACTGAGTACACTCTCATTGTTCAATACAACACATTACTGAGTACCACTCTCCATCTGTTCAATACAACACATTACTGAGTACCACTCTCCGTCTGTTCAATACAACACATTACTGAGTACACTCTCCGTCTGTTCAATACAACACATTACTGAGTACACTCTCCATCGTTTAATAACACACATCATTAGTGAGTACCACTCTCCTCTGTTCAATACAACACATTACTGAGTACATCTCCGTCTGTTCAATACAACACATACTGAGTCCACTCTCGTCTGTTTCAATACAACACATTACTGAGTACACTCTCCATCTGTTCAATACAACATCTAATTACTGAGTAACCACTCTCCATCTGTTCAAATCAACACATTACGTGAGTACCACTTCTCCATCTGTTCAATACAACACATTACTGAGTACCACTCTCCGTCTGTTCAATTAACAACACATTACTGAGTACCACTCTCCATCTGTCATACAAACCATTACTGAGTACCACTCTCCATCTGTTCATAACAACACATTACTGAGTACCACTCTCCATCTGTTCATACAACACATTACTGAGTACCACTCTCCATCTGTTAATACAAACACATTACTGAGTACCACTCTCCATCTGTTCAATAACAACACATTACTGAGTACACTCTCCATCTGTTCAATACAACACATTACTGAGTACCACTCTCATCTGTTCAATACACAACATTACTGAGTACACTCTCTCTGTTCAATAACACATTACTGATACACTCATCCATCGTTCAATACAACCACTTACTGAGACCACGTCTTCCGTCTGTTCAAACACACATACTGAGTACCACTCTCCATCTGTCAATACAACACATTACTGAGTACCACTCTCCATCTGTTCAATACACACATTACGGGAGACCACTTCCCACTGTCCAATATCACATCACCTTACTGAGGACCACTCTCCATCTGGTTCAATACATACACATCTACAGTACCACTCTCCCAAGTCTGTTCAAATACAACACATTACTGTTACCACTCTCCATTCTGTTCAATACAACCATTACGAGTACCACTCTCCGTCTGTTCAATACACACATTACTCGAGTAACCATCCCATCTGTCACCATCTAATCCATCCAAACATAACCTATCGAGTACACTCTCCATTCTGTTCAATTACAACACATTACTGTCTCATGTCATTGAACACTCAGTCCCTCCATCTGTATACAACCATTCGGTAGTACTCCAGTCAACACACATTACTGAGTACACTCTCCATCTGTCCAATACAACACATTACTGAGTACCACTCTCCGTCTGTTCAATACAACACATTACTGAGTACCACTCTCCATCGGTTCAATAGAACACATTACTGAGTACCGCTCTCCATATTTTCAAGCATAGTGATGGCTGCATCATGTTATGGGTATGCTTCTAATCGTTAAGGACTGGGGAGTTTTTCAGGATAAAAAGAAGCAGAACAATAACCTAAAACACAAGGCCAAATCTGCAATGAAGATGCTTATCCAGAAGACAGCGAATGTGGCTGAGTTACAGTTTTGACTTAACTTCTTTGGGGTAGGGGGCAGTATTTTCACGTCCGGATGAAAAGCGTGACCAGAGTAAACGGCCTGCTACTCAGCCATAAAAGCTAGAATATGCATATTATTAGTAGATTTGGATAGAAAACACTCTGAAGTTTCTAAAACAGTTTGAATAATGTCTGTGAGTATAACAGAACTCATATGGCAGGCAAAAACCTGAGAAAAAATCCAACCAGGAAGTGGGAAATCTGAGGTTGGTGGATTTTCAACTCAGCTCCTATTGAAGGTACAGTGGGATATTGGTCATGTTGCATGTTCCACTAGATGTCAACAGTCTTTAGAGCCTTGGCTGATGCTTTTACTGTGAAGTGGGGGCGAAGGAGAGCGGAATGAGTAAGGTCTGCCATGAGGTGACCATGCTCTGACCATGCGAGTTCACGTGAGAGCGAGCTCTGTTCCATCGCACTTCTGAAGACAAAGGAATTCTCCGGTTGGAACATTATTGAAGAATTATGTTAAAAACATCCTAAAGATTGATTCAATACTTTGTTTGTCATGTTTCTACTGACTGTAATATAACTTTTTAAACTTTTCGTCCGTACTTTCCGCTGGACCTGCCAGCGCGTCGTGAGTTCGGAAAGTATACTGAACGCTAGAACAACAAGGAGGAATTTGGACATAAATGGACATTATCGAACAAAACAAACATTTATTGTGGACCTGGGATTCCTTGGATTGCATTCTGATGAAGATCATCAAAGGTAAGTGAACGTTAATAATGTTATTTCTGACTTCTGTTGACTGCACAATATGGCAGATATATTTTTATCTTGATTGGGCTCTGAGCGCCAACCTCAGATTATTGCATGGTTTGCTTTTTCCGTAAAGCTTTTTTGAAATCGGACACTGTGGCTGGATTTACAACAAGTGTATCTTTAAAATGGTGTAAAATACATGTATGTTTGAGGAATTTTAATTATGGGATTTCTGTTGTTTTGAATTGGGCGCCCTGCAGTTTCACTGGCTGTTGACGAGGTGGGACGCTACCGTCCCACGTACCCTAGAGAGGTTAAATCTAGTTGAAAAGTTATGGCAAGACCTGAAAATAGTTGTTTAGCAATGATCAATAACCAATTTAACAGAGCTTGAAGAATTTTGGGGGAAAAAATTGGAAAATGTTGAACAAACCAGGTGTGGAAAGCTCTTAGAGACTCACCCAGAACGACTCACAGCTTTAAACTCAGGGGTATGAACACATATGTAAATTAGATATTTCTGTATTTAATTTTCAATACATTTGCAAACATTTCTAAAAACATGTTTTAACTGTGTCATTGCGGTGTATTGTGTGTAGCTGGGTGACAGAGAACAATCAATGTATTCCATTTTGAATTCAGGCTGAAACACAAACAAAATGTGGAATCAAGGTTTGTAAAGGTTTGTCAAGGCATGTCAAGGTATGTCAATATATATTTATAGGTATATCAATATATATTTATAGGTATGCCAATATATATTTATAGGTATGCCAATATATATTTACAGGTATGCCAATATATATTTACAGGTATGCCAATATATATGTATTGGTATGTCAAGATATAATTCATAGGTATGTGAAGATATATTTATAGGTATGCCAATTATAATGTATTGGTATGTCAATATATATTTATAGGTATGTCAATATATATGTATTGGTATGTCAATATATATTTATAGGTATGTCAATATATATGTATTGGTATGTCAATAATATTTACAGGTATGCCAATATATATTTACAGGTAATGCCAATATATATTACAGGTATGGCCAATATATATTTACAGTATGCCAATATATATTTACAGGTATGTCAATATATATTTATAGTTATGTCAATATATTCTTACCTGTCCCCAGACTAACTCTCCCAGTCCAAGGAAGGTACACCAGCCCCACTTCTCCAAATCCAGAGGAGTACAACTGAACGGCTTCCCTCCAAACTGTACGATCACAATCTGGAACACACAGATAGGCACATACATTACGAATCGCCATGATACCTTAGCATCAACACAAACAAGTGCTTGAATTTGGGCCGGAGATCCTTGGTGCTGAAAACCTGCACCTCAAGTTTCCTACTGCACCCACACACACACACACACAGAGACACAGACCACACACACAACACCCATACACACACCCAAACACACACAAACACACACCCAAAACACACACACACACACACACACACACACACACACACACACACACACACACACACACACACACACACCACACCACACACCACACACACACCACACACACACCAACACACACACAACACACACAACACACACACAGAGAGACACAGACACACACCCACACACACAGAGACACAGACACACACAACATACACACACACACACCCAAACACCACCACACACCACCCACACACACACACACCACATACACACACCCAAACACACACCAAACACACACACACACACACACACACACAACACAACACAACAACACACACACACACACACACACACACACACACACACACACACACACACACACACACACACACACACACAGAGAGACACAGACACACACACACCCACACACACAGAGACACAGACACACACACATACACACACACACACCCAAACACACCCACCCACACACCCAAACACACACACACAAACACACACCCAAACACCCAAACACACCCACCCACACACCCAAACACACACACACAACACCCACACACACACACCCACACACAGAGACAGACAGCACACCCCACACCCCACCCCCACACCCACCCAGGGGGAAATATTAAACCTCCAAACTGAACAATAGAAATCTAGATGTCCATCCAGACGTGAAATAGGTCACTCCCTGAAACACTCGTTGCTCCCAGTCGTATGTTATCAACACTTCAGCGATCAGGATCTCTTGTATTGGACTAAGCATCAGGTCAGGACAGCTACAGTAAGCTTCAAGTCCTAACCTTTGACTGCGTCCCCATTTTATTTATTTTTTATTTATTTTACCTTTATTTAACTAGGCAAGTCAGTCATGAACAAATTCTTATTTTCAATGATAGCCTAGGAACTGAACTGCCTTGTTCAGGGGCAAAACGACAGATTTGTACCTTGTCAGCTCGGTGCTTCGAACTTGCAACGTTTTGGTTACTAGCCTACCCTGCCGCCCCCATGGAACTCTATTCTCTATGTAGTGCACTTCTTTAGACCAGGGCCCTATAGGGAATAGTGTGCACTACTTTAGACCAGGCCTATAGGGAATAGGGTGCACTTCTTTAGACCAGGGCCTATAGGAATAGGGTGCACTTCTTTAGACCAGGGCCTATAGGGAATAGGGTGCACTTCTTTAGACCAGGGCCTATAGGGAAGGGTGCACTTCTTTAGACCAGGGCCTATAGGGAATAGTGTGCACTTCTTTAGACCAGGGCCTATAGGAAATAGTGTGCACTACTTTAGACCAGGGCCTATAGGAATGGGTGCACTACTTAGACCAGGGCCTATAGGGAATAGTGGTGCACTACTTTAGACCAGGGCTATAGGGAATTAGTGTGCACTACTTTAGACCAGGGCCTATAGGGAATAGGGTGCACTACTTTAGACCAGGGCTATAGGGAATAGTGTGCACTACTTAGACCAGGGCCTATAGGGAATAGGGTGCACAACTTCAGACCAGGACCTGATAGGGAATAGTGTAACACTCCTTTTGGACCAGGGCCTATAGGGAATAGGGTGCACAACTTTAGACCAGGGCCTATAGGAATAGGGTGCACAACTTTAGACCAGGCCTATAGGGAATAGGGTGCAACTACTTTAGACCAGGGCCTATAAAAAGGAATAGGGTGGCACTTTACCTTTAATAGACTCAGGGCTATAAAAATAGTGCGCACTACTTTAGACCAGGTCCTATAGGGAATAGGGTGCACTACTTTAGACCAGGGCCTATAGGGAATAGTGCGCAACTACTTTAGACCAGGAACCATAGGGAATAGGGTGCACTACTTAGACAGGGCCTGAGGGAATAGGGTGCACTACTTTAGACCAGGGCCTATAGGGAATAGGGTGCACTACTTTAGACCAGGGCCTATAGGGAATAGGGTGCACTTCTTTAGACCAGGGCCTATAGGGAAAGGGTGCACTACTTTAGACAGGGCCTATAGGGAATAGGGTGCACTTCTTTAGACCAGGGCCTATAGGGAATAGGGTGCACTACTTTAGACCAGGGCCTATAGGGAATAGGGTGCACTTATTTAGACCAGGGCCTATAGGGAATAGGGTGCACTACTTTAGACCAGGGCCTATAGGGAATAGGGTGCACTACTTTGGTCCAGGACCCATAGGGAATAGGGTGCACTACTTTGGTCCAGGACCCATAGGGAATAGGGTGCACTACTTTGGTCAGGACCCATAGGGAATAGGTGCACTACTTTGGTCCAGGACCCATAGGGAATAGGGTGCACTACTTGGTCCAGGGCCCATAGGGAATAGGGGCACTACTTTGGTCCAGGGCCCATAGGGATCGTTTCTACCAGGATGGCGATTGTTCTTAACTGGATGGTGAATGTTTCCTACCTGGATGGTGAATGTTTCCTACCTGGATGGTGAATATTTCCTACCTGGATGGAGAATGTTTCCTACTGGATGGTGAATATTTCCTACCTGGATGGTGAAATGTTTCCTACCTGAATGGAGAATGTTTCCTACCTGAATGGTGAACATTTCCTACCTGGATGGTGAATATTTCCTACCTGGATGGTGAATATTTCCTACCTGAATGGTGAAACATTTCCTACCTGAATGGTGAACATTTCCTACCTGGATGGTGAATATTTCCTACCTGAATGGTGAACATTTCCTACCTGGATGGTGAATGTTTCCTACCTGGATGGTGAATGTTTCCTACCTGGATGGTGAATGTTTCCTACCTGGATGGTGAATGTTTCCTACCTGGATGGTGAATGTTTCCTACCTGAATGGTGAATGTTTCCTACCTGGATGGTGAATTTTTACCTGGATGGAGAATGTTTCCTACCTGGATGGTGAATGTTCCTACCTGGATGGAGAATGTTTCCTACCCGGATGGTGAATGTTTTCCTACCTGGATGGTGAATATTTCCTACCTGGATGGTGAATGTTTCCTACCTGGATGGTGAATGTTCCTACCTGGATGGAGAATGTTTCCTACCCTGGATGGAGAATGTTTCCTACCTGGATGGCGAAGGTTCCGAAGACGATGGAACAGAAGATGGGGTTCCTGAAGATTCCGTCGAAGACGTTCCTCTCTCCGTGGATCTTCCTGGCGTTGATCTCGTTGAAAAGCTGCATGAGGACGAAGGTGTTGAAAATGATGGTGTAGTGTTCTGACGGAGGGGAGTGGAGAGGAGCGTGACGACCACTGTCTATGTCAAAGATCTGCTCACCTGAGATAGAGAGAAAGAGAGGGAAGATATAGAGAGGTATAGAGAGATAGGGAGAAAGAGAAACGGAGAGAGAGATAGGGAGAAAGAGAAACGGAGAGAGAGATAGGGAGAAAGAGAAACGGAGAGAGAGATAGGGAGAAAGAGAGAGAGAGAGAAGAGACAGATATATTGTTGTTAAAAATCTGCTCACCTGGAGGAGTCCTTATCACTGCCATATATTTGAAGCTGGGGCTAAAGTAAGCTGAAGTTGTAGGGGCAAAACTGAACCATGAATTGCAGTTTCTCGCGGCCCATACACTACTTTCAGGTTGTAAAATCCTCAATTTTCCCATTTACAAGTGTTTACCTATACTTAAGATAATTTTGCTAAACTCTTAACACAGCAACACACAATTAGCCAAATAGTACATTTTCTGCTCAAAACCAAATTTTCTTCATTAAATTCCAATTCTACATTTCAAAATGCAAAACCGTGGCTTTCAATGTAAGCATTTTTAGAAACGTGTTAATTGATATTCTGCGGGGAAAAATTGTGTTTTAATGACACAGTCTGGTCCACAACAGATGGCTTTTCTGTTAGTTGTGTTTAGAGTTTTGAAAATGTGACGACAGGTCAGACAAAAGGACGTTAGCGATTGTACAACAAAAAACTGAAACAGACCAAGGTGTTTCTTGTCCCGAAATCCCGCTTAATTAACAGACAGGTTGAATCCCGCTTGACAGAGATGCTAAGCTGCTAGCCATCAAGCTAACAAAGTTGGTACCAGATGAGTTTTGTAATGGAGCCCTCTTTGTCTGAAGAAAAGAACGGTTCCAGCCCTGTAGAAGGTCTATTACACACTGTTTCTGGACAAACCGAACCACTCGGAGTTCCAATGCGGCAATTGTTTACTTGCCGTGGATTATAGGCTTGAGGTGGCTTCGTCGATGACTCGGATCGCCAGCCTATGCAAGAGACTGGGGAAAATGCAGAGCGGAATGTTTACATTTTCTATGCCGGAGGCTGGACGGCATTCACCTTTGTTGGATGCATCTCCGCCTTGTCGTTTGTCGTTATCCGACTGGCCGGTGTTGCCCAGAGCTCGCACATCTGATAGCGGAGTCAAAAGAACACAGCAAGAGAAGCAAGACAACCAACGATGGTCGCATGTCACGACACATGGAAGCCGAAGACAACGACTTCCCAGCAAGAGGCCCGGTACAAACATCTAATAGTTTTGCTGTCCTGGAGCCTGGTCTTCCTGCACCCTCGTCACTGAGGGGCTGAAGTTATCCTGCCTCTCGACCGTCCAATAAAGGCTTCTCTGAATCCTGAGAATCGTGGGAGTCAGCGGATTTCCTCTTCCTTCTCGCCTTCTGGATCCCAGAACACATTAACTAGCTGTGGTCTAGATGTCTAAGACAAGGCCTCTGGATCCCAGAACACATTAACTAGCTGTGGTCTAGATGTTTTTGTGAAGGCCACTATGACAGCCACACATTGACAGTCAGCTGTGTGTTTGTTACCTGTGTGATGCAGGCCCCAGTGAAGGGCCACTATGACAGCCACCACATTGACAGTCCAGCTGTGTGTTTTGTTACCTGTGTGATGCAGGCCCCAGTGAAGGCCACTATGACAGCCACCACGTTGACAGTCAGCTGTGTGTTTGTTACCTGTGTGATGCAGGCCCCAGTGAAGGCCACTATGACAGCCACCACGTTGACAGTCAGCTGTGTGTTTGTTACCTGTGTGATGCAGGCCCCAGTGAAGGCCACTATGACAGCCACCACGTTGACAGTCAGCTGTGTGTTGTTTACCTGTGTGATGCAGGCCCCAGTGAAGCCACTATGACAGCCACCACG
>NW_019943645.1:46161-52803 GCF_002910315.2 Salvelinus sp. IW2-2015 | reverse complement strand
TCTAAGACAATGGCCTCTGGATTCCCAGACACATTAAACTAGCTGTGTTCTGAAGATGTCTAAGACAAGCGCCTTCTGGGATCCAGAACACATTAAAGCTAGTTGTGTCTAGAATGTTAAGGGACAAGCGCTCTGGATCCCAGAACACTTGTAACTAGCTGTGGTCTAGATACGCAGCACGCACCATCTTCTTTGTCCATCTCCTCTCTCTCTATACTGTCCAATAAATATCCAATAGGAGAGGACTGATAAAGATAATGACGTACGACGAACAGCAGGGAGAAGGATGTGACAGCTGTAGATTGCCGTGTCCCAGGATGTTCTTGGTCATGGCTGCCTGGAGATCAGCGGTTTGTTGCGGCCGTACGGCTTCCTCTTCAGCAGGGCCTCGTGGGGGGCTCGGCGCCAGGGCCAGGGACGCAAAGGTGTCCATTATCAAGTTGACAGTCAGCTGTGTGTTTGTTACCTGTGTGATGCAGGCCCCAGTGAAGGCCACTATGACAGCCACCACGTTGACAGTCAGCTGGAACTGGAGGAACTTGGAGATGCTGTCGTAGACYTTCCTCCCCCACATCACAGCCTTCACTATGCTGCTGAAGTTATCGTCCGTTAATATGATGTCAGACGCCTCCTTGGCCACGTCTGTACCGGCTATACCCTGGAGAGAGAAGAGGTATGGTTTAATACCGGCTGTATCGTGCAGAGAGAAAAGAGGTATGGTTTAATACCGGCAATGCATAGTGCCAACTGTAAAGTTTGGTGGAGGTGGTCTGGGGCTGTTTTTCATGGTTCGGGCCCCTTAGTTCCAGTTTAGGGAAATCTCAACGCTACAGCATACAACAACATTCTAGATGATTCTGTTCTTTCAACTTTGTGGCAACAGTTTGGGGAAGGCCCTTTCCTGTTTCAGTATGACAATGCTCCCGTGCACAAAGCGAGGTCCATACAGAAATGGTTTGTTGATCGGTTTGAAAGAACTTGACTGGCCTGCACAGAGCCCAGAGCATGTCTGTGGTAGTGAATGTTAGCATGTCTGTGGGCGGAGGTGCGCAGAGAGAGCAGGTGTCCACATACTCTTGGTCATGTAGTGAATGTTAGCATGTCTGTGGGCTGATGGTGCGCAGAGAGAGCAGGTGTCCACATACTTTTGGTCATGTAGTGAATGTTAGCATGTCTGTGGGCTGATGGTGCGCAGAGAGAGCAGGTGGCAGGTGTCCACATACTTTTGGTCATGTAGTGAATGTTAGCATGTCTGTGGGCTGAGGTGCGCAGAGAGAGCAGGTGACAGTCAAGGAGCTTCGCTGGCCGTGCTTCTTGTGGTGGGTTGTAAAATCATCAGGCTGCTTAGCAACTCTCCTCAGAACTGATGAATTCTAAACTGATTAGCATTTTTGCCTCATCTTCCTCTCCTAAAAGGCCTAGGCTACTACATGTGTTGTAGTAGGTTGCACATTACAATAATCTGGAAATAGGGCAAGACGTGTTGCTTTCCTCAGCGTTCCTTCGCTGTAGCATCAGTTTTCCTTTTGACTCCTCATTAGATTTTCCCATCTTGGTATTTTTTTTTCAATTTCACTTATTGTGGCCTAAAATGGTTGTCATTCAAAATAAAGTCGTGATTGAGAATAGCATAGACTCCGACTGACATAATGGTTCACATTTAAAAGCAGAAACCTTTAAAATATTTGGCAAAAATGTTTATTAGTATGATTAGGCTTTGAGCTGTTTGCTTCACAATGGCATGGAAGGATTTTTTAAAAAGCTGATTCCTGTTCCTGAAACAGCAAAAGAGAAGAAATCATCTGCTATTGAAGAGAGAGAGCGTAAACGTGTCTACATTGTTCTCCAACATATGTATTAATATATCTTTAATAAATAGGAATATAATGTAGACATTTAACGGCACTGCTGTTTACTGTCTGACTCTGTCCTCTGCTCCTCTGCTCTGCACACGTTGAAATAAGTCAGGTATCCTCTGTCGCTATCGACGATGGCTGTGAATCGGCAGTCATAGAAGATACTATCATAATATCACCTAACTGAGGTATGAATATTTAGTCATTCATTATTCTGATTTGTGGAAATAAAAGTGTGTAAACTCATCCTCAAAATGTAAATATAGCTACAGATATGGAGATTCAGATAACTGAATAAACATAATTTAGTTATTCCTTATTTTCTATGTGAATTTAACACCATCATATTGTACTGTATGTGCAATGCAGTGACCTGAATAGCAATGTTACAGTATTTCCGATTGTGTTTTATCCCATTTGTCCACTAGGGGGCAGTCCTGTTCCACTGAATCTACAGCAGGGCTGGTGGGGTTACTGTGTGTGGTAGTGAGGATGCTGCTTGTGTTATACCAGGACATTTCAAGGTTACTAACAATGGATCCACTCCAAAGTGAGTCATAGCAGTTGTAGCTAGCTGTAGTGCTACAGTTGTCATAGTAGTTGTAGCTAGCTGTAATGCTACATGAATCATGGTAGTTGTAGCTAGCTGTAATGCTAAAAGTAAAGTCAATAGTAGTTGTAGCTAGCAGTATGCTAAGTGAGTCATAGTAGTTGTAGCTAGCTGTAGTGCTACATTTGTCATAGTAAAGTTGTAGCTACTGTAATGCAAAGTGAGTCATAGTAGTTGTAGCTAGCTGTAGTGCTACAGTTGTCATAGTAGTTGTAGCTAGCTGTAATGCTAAAGTGAGTCATAGTAGTTGTAGTAGCTGTAGTGCTACAGTTGTCAATAGTAGTTGTAAGCAGCTGTAATGGCTAAAGTGAGTCATAGTAAGTTGTAGCAAGCAGTAAATGCTAAAGTGAGTCATAGTAGTTTGTAGCTAGCTGTATGTGCTACAGTTGTCATAGTAGTTGTAGCTAGCTTGTAATGCTAAAGTGAGTCATAGTAGTTGTAGCAGCGCGTAGTGCTACAGTTGTATAGTAGTTGTAGCTAGCTGTAATGCTAAAGTGAGTCATAGTAAGTTTGTAGCTAGCTGTGTGCTACAGTTGTCATAGTAGGTTGTAGCTAGCTGTAATGCTACAGTTGCCGTAGTAGGTCTTGCTAGCTGTAATGCTACATCTGTCACAGCTAGCATTTCTGTTCTATCTAGATAAAACATTTCCTACAATATTTATGTATTACCAACATTGAACCATGTAGGTTATTGAGAACACATTGTCTGTGTCCTAGATGGCACCCTATTCCCTACAAAGTGCACTACTTTTGACCATACCCTATGCACCATTGTCAATAGTAGTACACTATATAGGAAATGGGGTGTCATTTTGGGATGGAGACATTCTCTTTTACAATAACAACTTGGGCCCAGTTTCCCAAAAGCCTCTTCAGGCTGAACTCATCGTTAGAACCTTCGTAGGAGCATCGTTAAATGTCCGAGCTGTTTCCCAAAACCCACCGTTACTAAAGTTGCCCCTGAAAACACTCGTTATTTACCGACTGCATCAGACCACTCGTAGAACAGTTCCTTGTTAGATGCTTTGTGTTTCTTTGACCTCCCGTATCACTTTATATACAAAAGATCTCTGTTAAACACACCATCAAGATGTTTATCTGTCTCTCTGTGATGCTAATAACTTCAGAACAAAGTTTTACTACAAATACCAAGATGCCAACGTCTTTGTAATTGTTATAAACAAGCGAAGGATTTAAAAGATTAAAACGGAGATGCATTTAAAAAGATAAGTACAGGACAGGCTACATAGGTCTATAGATTATATATTGATATATTTAAATCATATTGAAATCAATTTCATGTTCATTCTATTTGATTGATTATTATAGGAGTAGCATTAGAATAAGCCACCTCACCATAGAGTAACTTACGTTTTCCAAAACACCACACAGAATAAAAGTTTGCTCAGTGTCAATACTGATAGGATCAGCTTTCTCCATTCAAATCTTACGTTAACATTAGAATTATTCCACAATACTGATGACGGATCGGCTCCTAGAGAGTTACTATCACCTATGGTGTTGGTGTGGGGGCTGTGCTTTGGGGGAGTGGGTGGGGTTAAATCCTGCATGTTTGGCCCTGTCCGGGGGTATCGTCGGACGGGGCCACAGTGTCTCCTGACCCCTCCTGTCTCAGCCTCCAAGTATTTATGCTGCAGTAGTTTATGTGTTGGGGGGCTAGGGTCAGTCTGTTATATCTGGAGTATGTTTCCTGTCTTATCCGGTGTCCTGTGTGAATTTAAGTATGCTCTCTCTAATTTACTCTCTTTCTCGCTCTCTTTCTCTCTTTCTTTCTCTCTCTCGGAGGACCTGAGCCCTAGGACCATGCCTCAGGACTATCTGGCCTGATGACTCCTTGCTGTCCCCAGTCCACCTGGCCGTGCTGCTGCTCCAGCGCCCGTTAAGTCTCGTGTGGCCTCTCTCACCTTTGACCAGTGTGTGTTTATCAGTAGGGGAGGATCTTAGCCAAGACTCGCAGTTTAGGCCACACCTTGTCCCATCGCGCTCCTGCTCAACCTACAGAGGAGAGGTACATCTATCAGAACCTGTATTTTATCTATGTTTCCTGAGACATCTTCCTAACATGGAGTTGCCACCCCCCCCCCCCCCCCCACCAACTGGTAAATAAAATTATACAAAACTGTTGAGCGTGAAAAACCCAGAAAAAAAGGGACATAGCTCACCTGGATTCACTGCTGAGAATGCCAAAAGCACCTCTTCTCTGTCTGTCTCTCTGTCTCTCTCTGCTCTTTCACTGTCCGTCGTCTCTCTGTCTCTGTCTCTTCGCTGTCTCTCGCTCTCTGTTCTTTCCGCTGTCTCTCGCTCTCTGTCTCTCTCTCTGTTTCTCTCTCTCTCTGTCTCTCTCTCTGTCTGTCTCGCTCTCTGTCTCTTTCACTGTCCGTCTCTGTCTCTGTCAATTTCGCGTGTCTCTCTGTTTCTCTCTTTCTCTCTCTCTCTCTCTCTCTCTCTCGTCTCTCTTTTTTTCTCTTGTCTCTCTCTCTCCTCTCTGTCTCTTCTCTCTTGTCTCTCTCTCCGTCTCTTCTCTTTCGCTTGTCTCTGTCTCTCTTCTCTTTCGCGTCTCTCCTAGTCTCTCTCTCTCTGTCTCTCTCTCTCTCTCTCTCTGTCTCTGTCTCTGTCTCTTTCCTGTCTCTGTCTCTTTCGCTGTCTGTTCTCTCTCTCTCTCTTTCGGTCTCTCTCTCTCTCTCTCTCTGCTCTGCTCTCTCTCTTTCTCTCTGTCTCTGTCGCTTTCGCTGTCTCTGTCTCTCTCTCTCTCTTCGGTTTCTCTCTCTCTGTCTCTCTCTCTCTCTCTCTGTCTCTCTCTCTCTCTCTCTGCTGTAGCGTACCTCTCCCTTCTCGTTGCGGATCCTCCTGTTGAACTCCTTGCCGTCGATACACAGGAAGTCTTCTCCAGGTGGATGATGCCACACTTGATGGCGATGGCCCTGGCCGTGTTGATGTTGTCACCTCCACCATACGTACCGTGATGCCCGCACGCTGACACCTTATAATGGCATCTGGTACCTGCAGGGCACACGCAGACGATATGGCATTTAGCATAAACTATCACATGGTAAATCCAAACGACTGACACTACAGTGGAGTGCCTTCATTTTAATACAAAACGGCCCAACAGGAATTGAACCCACAACCCCGTCATTATTACTGCCCTGCAACTACCAATTCATTCACACAGGACGCAAACAAGCACACACACACATGCACACACATTCACACGCACGCACGCACGCCACAAGCACACACACGCACGCACGCACAACACACACATGCATGCACACACACGCACGCCCACAAGCACACACACACACACACACCCACCCACGCACACACACACTCACACACACACACTAAGTTTAGTTCACTGTGGCTATCTTTCCTCTACAAAGCAACACATCCTGTCATGCTAGCCACCATCACAGGAAAACCAGCAGTAAATGAGTTCCTGCTCTACAGATCCCCTCCCAGCTACAGCTAACCAGCTATCGGCCCACCACTCAATGTCTACAAAATGCACTACTTTAGCCCAGGGTCCATAAGGAATAGGGTGGCACCTGTTGTGGGAGGGAGCTTTACGTGTGTGTGTGTGTGTGTGTGTGTGTGTGTGTGTGTGTGTGTGTGTGTGTGTGTGTGTGTGTGTGTGTGTGTGTGTGTTGTGGTGTGTGTGTGTGTGTGTTGTGTGTGTGGTGTGTGTACACTGCTTCTAAAATTATTATTAAATTAGATGTATTACCACCATCCGCTGCTGTTCATTGATTATTGATTGCCATTACTGGGATTCTCTGCCTCTGACCCTATTACAGGGCAGAGTCACTGGCTGTGCATCACGTCGTGACAGATTTTTTGTTGTTGCTATTATCAACTTGAGTGGGTTTGAGTTATTGAGGTGAATTCCTGTCTGGACTTGCGCCCCCTCGGGTTCGTGCTGTGAGGGAGATCTTCGTGGGCTGTGCTCAGCCTGGTCTCAGAGATGGTAAGTTGGGTGTTGAAGATATCCCTCTAGTGGAGGTGGGGGCTGTACTCAGCCTTGTCTCAGGATGGTAAGTTGGTGGTTGAAGATATCCCTCTAGTGGTGTGGGGACTAATACTCAGCCTGGTCTCAGGATGGTAAGTTGGTGTTAAATATATCCCTCTAGTGGAGTGGGGCTTGTACTCAGCCTT
>NW_019943645.1:41137-46136 GCF_002910315.2 Salvelinus sp. IW2-2015 | reverse complement strand
TCCAGTTTCAAACTGTCTGCCTGCGGCTTGGAACCCTGACCTGTTCACCGGACGTGCTACCTGTCCCAGACCTGCTGTTTTCAACTCTCTCTACCGCACCTGCTGTCTCTAACTCTGAATGATCAGCTATGAAAGCCAAACTGACATTTACTCCTGAGGGGCTGACTTGCTGCACCCTCGACAACCACTGTGATTACTATTATTTGACCATGCTGGTCATTATGAACATTTGACATACTTGGCCATGTCTGTATTATGATCTCCACCCCGGCACAGACGGAAGAGGACTGGCCACCCCTCATAGCCGGGTCCTCTCAGGTTTCTTCCTAGGTTTTGGCCTTTCTACGGGAGTTTTTCCTAGCCACCGTGCTTCTACACCTGCATTGCTTGGCTGTTTGGGGTTTTAGGCTGGGTTTCTGTACAGCACTTTGAGATATCAGCTGATGTAAGAAGGCTTTATAAATACATTTGATTGATTGATTGTTGTGCTCTGTTGTGGTGGTGTGTTGTGTGTGTTGTGGTGCAGTACGGTAAGATAAGGTAGAGATACATTATGCATCCAGTCCTACCATGGCAAATCCCACGTTCACCTCTTCAGGCTGGTCCATCGTGTAGGCCCGTCTCCTGTCACCGCCACCACCTGTCTCTGGTCAGTCAAGCAGCTGTCTATGATGCCTAGAGGACACAACACAGTTCAGAAGAACAGGATAGAGTGCAGTGGAGTGGAGAAGAGCGTAAGTGTGGTCCTCTCTCACCTTGTTGACCAGTGTGTGTTTATCAGTAGGGGAGGATCTAGCCAGGACTCGCAGTTTAGGCCCACCTTGTCCATGCGCTCCTGCTCAACCTACAGAGGAGAAGGTACATCTATCAGAACCTGTATTTTATCTATGTTTCCTGAGACATCTTCCTAACATGGAGTTGCCACCCCCCCCCCCCCCCACCAACTGTAAATAACATATTATACAAACTGTGAGCGTGAAAAACCCAGAAAAAAAGGGATCATAGCTTTCACCTGGATTCACCTGAGAGATGCAAGAGCACCTCTTCTCTGTCTGTCTCTCTGTCTCTCTCTGTCTCTTTCACTGTCCGTCTCTCTGTCTCTGTCTCTTTCGCTGTCTCTCGCTCTCTGTCTCTTTCGCTGTCTTCCGCTCTCTGTCTCTCTCTCTGTTCTCTCTCTCTCCCTGTCTCTCTCCTCTGTCTGTCTCGCTCTCTGTCTCTTTCACCTGTCCGTCTCTGTCTCTGTCAATTTCGCTGTCTGTCTCTCTTCTCTCTCTCTTTCTCTCTCTCTCTCTCTCTCTCTCTGTCTCTTTTTTCTCTGTCTCTCTCTCTCTCTCGTCTCTCTCTCTGTCCTCTCTCTGTCTCTGTCTCTTTCGCTTCGTCTGTCTCCTCTCTCTTCGGTCTCTCCTAGTCTCTCTCTCTCTGTCTCTCTCTCTCTCTCTCTCTGTCTCTGTCTCTGTCTCTTTCGCTGTCTCTGTCTCTTCGCTGTCTGTCTCTCTCTCTCTCTTTCGGTCTCTCTCTCTCTCTCCTCTCTCTGTTCTCTCTCTCTGTCTCTGTCTCTTTCGCCTGTCTGTCTCTCTCCCTCTCTTCGTCTCTCTCTCTGTCTCTCTCTCTCTCTCTCTCTGTCTCTCTCTCCTCTCTCTCTGCGTGTAGCGTACCTCTCCCTTCTCGTTGCGGATCCTCCTGTTGAACTCCTTGCCGTCGATACACAGGAAGTCTTCTCCAGGTGGATGATGCCACACTTGATGGCGATGGCCCTGGCCGTGTTTATGTTGTCACCCGTCACCATACGTACCGTGATGCCCGCACGCTGACACCTTATAATGGCATCTGGTACCTGCAGGGCACACGCAGACGATATGGCATTTAGCATAAACTATCACATGGTAAATCCAAACTGACTGACACTACAGTGAGTGCCTTCATTTTAATACAAAACGGCCCCAACAGGAATTGAACCCACAACCCCGTCATTATTACTGCCCTGCAACTACCAATTCATTCACACAGGACGCAAACAAGCACACACACACATGCACACACATTCACACGCACGCACGCACGCCCACAAGCACACACACGCAGCACGCACACACACACATGCATGCACACACACGCACGCCCACAAGCACACACACACACACACACCCACCCACCACCACACACACACTCACACACACACACTAAGTTTAGTTCACTGTGGCTATCTTTCCTCTACAAAGCAACACATCCTGTCATGCTAGCACCCATCACAGGAAAACCAGCAGTAAATGAGTTCCTGCTCTACAGATCCCCTCCCAGCTACAGCTAACCAGCTATCGGCCCACCACTCAATGTCTACAAAATGCACTACTTTAGCCCAGGGTCCATAAGGAATAGGGTGGCACCTGTTGTGGAGGAGCTTTACGTGTGGTGTGGGGGGTGGTGTGTGTGTGTGTGTGTGTGTGTGTGTGGTGTGGTGTGTGTGTGTGTGTGTGTTGTGTGTGTGTGTGTGTGTGGTTATCCTCTCTTGTGTGTGGTGCCTTGTCTCAGGATGGTAAGTTGGTGGTTGAATATATCCCTCTAGTGGTGTGGGGGCTGTGCTCAGCCTTGTCTCAGGATGGTAAGTTGGTGGTTGAAGATATCCCTCTAGTGGTGTGGGGGCTGTACTCAGCCTTGTCTCAGGATGTAAGTTGGTGGTTGAAGATATCCCTCTAGTGGATATCTAGAGGATATCTAATTGTTCGTCTCCACGTCCAACAGAGAACCAGCTTTTTGTGAAAGCGGAAAAGTGAGAATTCCATCCCCTTCCGGCTGGTCTTCTTCCAACTACTGCCTGTCCCTCACCGTCCCTGGTCTCAAATATCCCTGGACTTCGTCCACGGGTCTTTCCTCGTCTGATGGCAACACCGCCATCCTGACAGTAGTGGATTGGTTTTCTAAAGCCGCCCACTTCATTCCTCTCCCCAAGCTACCCTCTGTCAAAGAGACAGCCCAGCTCATGGTGCAGCACGTCTTCCGGATCCATGGATTCCCAGTGGACATGGTTGAATACTCCCACAACACCCTTCCTTGCTCTGCCACGGGTCTCTCGCCCTTTGAGTGTTCCCTGGGCTATCAGCCCCCACTCTTCTCTGAGCAAGAGGAAGAGGTCAGCATACCTTTGGCCTAGATGTTTGTCCGCCGCTGTCGTCATACCTGGAAGCCCGGTCGGCCCTTCTCAAGACCACCTCCAGGTTTCGACAACAAGCGGACCGCCACCGGACCCCGGCTTCCCGGTATCGTCTCGGGCAGAAGGTATGGCTGTCCAACCCGGGATCTAACTGCAAACTTTCCCCCCGTTTTATCGTCCCTTTCCCCATCTCCGAGGTAATTAGCCCCTCTGCTGTTTGTCTTCTGTTGCCCCATACCCTCTGTATACAAACCCATGTCTCACAGCCCTTTGTCTCCTGTTTCCAGACACCTTGGGGGGACAGTGATATGATACTTCTATATCTGGACAGGGAACAGCCCGCTAGAGTTCTGGCCCAGTTCTAGAGTTCTGGCTCAGTTCTAGAGTTCTGGCCCAGTTCTAGAGTTCAGGCCCAGTTCTAGCATTCTGGGACAGTTCTAGTGTTCTGGCCTAGCTATAGAGTTCTGGCCCAGTTCTAGCGTTCTGGCTCAGTTCTAGAGTTCTGGCCTAGTTCTAGAGTTCTGGCCCAGTTCTAGCATTCTGGCCCAGTTCTAGATTTCTGGCCCAGTTCTAGAGTTCTGGCCCAGTTCTAGAGTTCTGGCCCAGTTCTAGAATTCTGGCCCAGTTCCAGCCCCCATTCCCTAGATAAGTGCAGTACCTTTGGCAAGAGCCAAGGCTGGAGAAGAGAAATGTAAAAGAGGAGAAAAATCATAAAAAATGGAGAGTGTTGGGAGGTGACTTGGTAACATGTAGCACTAAAGACACTGGACATATCTCACTTTCTCTCTCTTATACTACTATCCTGTCCTCTATCCTGACCAGACACACCCTACCTCTGGTCTGACAGGGTCCTCTATCCTGACCAGACACAGCCTACCTCTGGTCTGACAGGGTCCTCTATCCCGACCAGACACAGCCTACCTCTGGTCTGACAGGGTCCTCTATCCTGACCAGATTGCGTACGTAAGTAGCGCCAGAGGGTAGAGCCTACGAGGTGCTAGAGCACTTCTAAGAAGGGTTCAAGTACGCACCTAGAGGGTAGAGCCTAGAAATCCTATGAAGGGTTGAGCTAGCAGGGCAGAGCCTAGAGGTAGAGCCATAGAGGTAGAGCCTAGAGGGTACGAGCCTAGAGGGTAGACCTAGAGGGTAGAGGCTTGAGTATTAGAGCCTAGAGGGTAGAGCTAGAGGTAGAGCCTAGAGGGTAAGAGCCGAGAGGGTAGAGCCCCACCGAGGGTAGAGCACTAGACGGTAAGCCTTAAGGGTAAGCCTAGGGGTAGAGCCTAAGGTAGAGCCTAGAGGTAGGAGGTAAGAGCCTAAGGGTAGAGAGCCTAGAGGGTAAGCGCCAAAGGGCTGCTTTCCTCTGGATACAGCGCTGGGAAACTGAAGAATCTTAGTAATCACACCAGCTGGTAAACCACTTCACTCTTCAGCGACGATCTCAGAGGCTCCCTTGCTGTACATCCTGAAGCTGCCGTCTGTAGTTGATGACCGTGGACATGGACTTCCTGTCGAGTTGAAGGTGTACACCTGGTACAATCAGAATTTATAATTCAGAACAAAGAAATTGAGACAGAATTCCTTAGAAATTAGAGACCGAATTACATTAAGAATTAGAGACAGAATTAGAATTAGAGATCAGAATTAGATAGAGAGACAATTAGACAGAATTAATTAGAATTAGAGACAGAATTAGAATAGAATTAAAGCGAATTAGAATTAGAGACAGAATTAATTAGAATTAGAGACCGAATTTGAATTAGAGACAGAATTTGAATTAGAGAGAATTAGAATTAGAGACAGAATCTAGAATTAGAGACAGAATTAGAATTAGAGAAAGAATTAGACAGAATT
>NW_019943645.1:29435-41112 GCF_002910315.2 Salvelinus sp. IW2-2015 | reverse complement strand
CACAGCTACCCGTGTCTGACTGGGTCCCCCTATCCCGGACCAACAACCTACCTCTGGTCTGACAGGCCTCTATCCCGACCCAGACACAGCCTTACCTCTGGTCTGACTGGCCTCTATCCTACCAGACACAGCCTACCTCTGTCTGACTGGGCCTCCTATCCCGACCACACAGACGGCCGTCAGCTCCATAGGATGCGTTCTCGTTGTCCCCAAGGTTCTGGGTCGCAGGAAGTCACGGTACGCCACACAGATGGTCCGCAGCCCATCACACCCATCGCTCGATCACCTTCTTCACACATCTCGTCCCTTCTTCATTATCTCGGAGACGGAACAACCCGCGTCACCGTCCCTGGTTCAGATCTTAGTGCAACCTGGGGGGGGGGGGGGCAAAGGTTAGAGGTCAGAGTTAGTGTTTAGGTATTGGCCCTCTTAATGTCATTCCCGAGTTTAAGTGGCCACAATCCAAAATCAAAGCACAGCTAAGCCTTGATAGATCAGTGACGGACATCATAAAGTCAGTGTTTGCAGCTGCATCAATCCCCTGAATCACACACCCCTAGCTCCTTAGCCCTCTGCCAAAGGAAGATCGAGAGGGGTGGGAGAGGCATGTTCGCATTCAGTCTCAACTAGTGCGTAGACGTAGACCTAGAGGTTAGAGCCTAGAGGGTAGAGCCTAGAGGTAGATCCTAGAGGTATAGTAGGTTGAGCGTAGGCCAGAGGGCAGAGCCTAGAGGTAGAGCCATACGAGGTGAGCCTAGAGGGTAGAGCTAGAGGGTAGACCTAGAGGGTAAGGCTTGAGTTATTAGAGCCTAGGGTAGAGCTAGAGGTAGAGCCTAGAGGGTAGAGCCGAGAGGTTAGAGCCTATGAGGGTAGAGCACTTAGAGGTAAGCCTAAGGGTAAGCCTAGGGTAGAGCCTAAGGTAAGCCTAGAGGTAGGAGGTAGAGCCTTAAGGTAGAGAGCCTAGAGGGTAAGCCAAAGGGCTGCTTTCCTCTGGATACAGCGCTGGAAAACTGAAGAATCTATAGTAATCACATCAGCTGGTAAACCACTCACGTCTTCAGGACGATTCAGAGAGCTCCCTTGCTTACATCCTGAAGCTGGCCGTCTATAGTTGATGACCGTGGACATGGACTTCCTGTTCACTCCGTTTGTTCTGGCAAGTTTGTACACCTAGGTACAATCAAATTCGTTATTAAATGTCAGGAAACGAAAGAATTAACGAAGACAGAGAATTATAATCTAAATAGAGACAGAATTACATTAGTTTAAGAACAGAAAATGTTAGAGATTGTTATAGAACACACCGAAATAAAATAACATTCATGAAATTAGTTGGAGACAGAGAGCAGGAATGATCAGATATAATCCCAGACAAGTAACTAAGCCAAGAATTAATTAGACACTATAGACACAGAGAATGTTAAATCTAGATTTAATTAAAACAGAATTAGATATTAGAGACAGAATTGAATTACAGAATTAGACTAGAATAATTAGAATCTAGAACGATAGAATTGAAATTCAACAGGAATTAGATTAGAGACATGAATGTTAATTAGAATTAGAGACAGAATTAAGAATTAGAAAGAACAGAATTAATTAAGATTTGACAGAATTAGAATAGCAATAAAACAGAATATCAGATAGAATTAGAGACAAAATAGATAGAATAATTATATTGAACAGGATGAATTTAGCATAAGAGTAGAATTAGAGACAGAAATATTAAGCAGGAATTGATTAGAAGCAGAATTTGAATTAGAGAGGAATTTAGAATTAGAGACAAATTAGAATTAGAACAGAATTAGAAATAGAGGACAGAATTAAGATAAGACATAATTAGAATGAGAGACAGAATTAGAATTAGAGGACCAGAATTTAGCTTAGAGACAGAATTAGAATAGAGACAGAATAGATTAGAGACAGACTAATTAGAATTAGAACAAATTAAATATAATTAGAGCGACATTAGGAATAGAGGACAGAATTAGAATAAGACAACTATATAAATAAGAAAAACATCATCATCATCACCACCACATGAATAACCTAAACAAAATGGTGTGTAGACCTTTGTAAAGAGTTTCTCTGCGGTCTGTCTAATCATGGCACTTGCGCGGATGGCTGATGTTCTCTTCAGTCCAGCCACCAGCCCAGCAGACCACACTCTGTCTTGTGCCCACTGCATGCAGACCACCCTCCTTTAGTGGCAGGCTGGGAGTATGTGAGAGAGAGACCGAAGAAGAACAAGAACCCTATGGGGTCTTTCGAAGAGGAATCCCAAATGTGTGTTATGAGAGAGATTGACTACATCATTAACTTGATGGAAGGCTCCTCAGATGAGTTCAATTCCAGAAAAAACATTTTTACAAAAAAAAAACCAAAAGATTAGTGTCTATGAGCTTTCTTTTTAGCAAATTAAAAACTTTACTATCATCCCAAATACATGATTGCCATGGGCATTAATAAATACACCTGTTTCTGGCACGAGGAATGGCTGCGGGTAATCCTGAAGTGCTTGGCTTACTTCTGTTGGTCAGGACACCTCGCGCGGTACTGGTCTATTTTCTACCAGACCGTCAACCTGATCATATTAGCAAAATTCAGATTCCCCACCCAAACCAGCACTCCGTAGCGCTAGCACCATAGTTGAGAGCCGGAGGACAGCTAGCTTCCAATCCTCTCTACGGACATGACTTCAATACAAAACCTAGGAACTACTAGACCTCAGCCCCCTTCCATAGCCTACATGGTAATGTTGAAACCCAACTTCCGCAGGACGTACTCCCACCAAGTCGAAAGCTTTGCATTATTGAACCTGACTGTTGTCTCGTGCATAATTAAAGTGGGTTGAAACTAAGGTGTGTTCTAAAACATATGGAGATATAGAATTGTGATAGTTTGAGCATTTGATTAAAATATTATATTTATTCAAATTAGTTCTTCTAATTACAAACTACAGGATGGAGGAGTTGAATACAATATATTGTTTTCTTGTGGTTTGCATAGACAGTTTTATTTTTTGTGGGTAGATAGACAATCTTTATTCAATTGCCTCTCTCGCTAACTGTTTAGCAGTGCAACGTTAAGCTAGCACCGGATGTTATGCTTTTTCTTTATATGGCAGTTTTGCTCCCACTTCCTAAGATGCTAGCTAACGGCAATGCGACTAACAAACAAATGTGTGGATGTTATGCTGGAAGAACCCCTTTCGTGTGCCCACATCAGACAGAACTTCAACTTCTTGGATAAAGCATTTGATCATTATTTTCTTCTGTTAATGAACAAGTTATCTGTATTCCAAAATAATATTTAGAGAACCAAAAACACACCTCAGAGATATGCTGGTTGTAGTTGTTGAGACTGGATGTCATCCACGTAGTGTTAGACGGATTCCATAGTCGTTGAGACTGGATGATCGTAGTGTTGAGACTGGATGTCGTACGGGTGAGACTCGGATGTTATAGTGTAGAGACTGGATGTCATATATGTTGAATGATGCTTAGGATTTGAGACCTGGATGTTATATGTTGAACTGGATTCTATTTTATCTTATTTAAGTGATTAGACTGATCATAATTATAGTGTGGGACTGGATTTATAGTTGGAGACTGGATGTTATAGTTATGTGAGGTAACATGGATTATTCGATGAGACTGTGTTTATGTGTTGAGACTGGATTCGCTTAAGTGTTCTGAGACTGGATGTTCTAGTGTAGCAGACTGGATTTTATATGTAGAGACTGAGATGTCTAGATGTTAGAGACTGATGTCTAGTGATTACGGATGTTGTATTTATTGAGACGGAATGTCGTATTTTGCGACTGAGTTCGTAGTGTTGAAGACTGAATATAGCTTGTTTGAGAACTGGATGTATATGTTGAAGACTGGATTATAGTGCTGAGACTGATTATAGTTGAAACCTGATTGTTTTTAGTGTTGAGACTGAGCATTTAGTTCGTTCACCTTAACGTGTTTGAGACGGATGTCGTAGTGTTGAAAACTGGTGTTTATTTGTTAAGAAAGACTGGATGTAATGCTGAGGCAATAGATGATTGCTAGTGTTATACTGGATTTGTTGTAGTGTGAACTGTGAGTCGTAGTTTTGAGACGTGGTTCTTTAGTGTTGAGACTGATGTCTAGTGTTAGGCTGTTGTCTTAGTTTTGAACTGGATGTCATCGGTTGAGACCTGATGTCGTAGTTTGGTTTGAGATGATTTATAGTGTTGAGACGGTGTTCTGTTCTAAGGTGGAGCACGACCCATGTCGGACCTGTTGAGACTCGGCGAAT
The DNA here is from genome assembly GCF_002910315.2 of Salvelinus sp. IW2-2015. NCBI lineage: Eukaryota > Metazoa > Chordata > Actinopteri > Salmoniformes > Salmonidae > Salvelinus > Salvelinus sp. IW2-2015. Next base: position 36,822 of record NW_019943645.1, on the reverse strand, counting down.
GTCTAGTGTTGAACTGGATGTCTAGTGTGACAGACGAGTCTAGTTGTTGAGAATTGCTGGATTGTCGTAGGTTCTTGGACTGACTAGGGATGTTATCGGTTGAGACTGGATTATTAGTGATTGAGACTGGAATTATATAGTTGACTGAGATGTTTATGAGTGTTGAGACTGGATATTTGCTGTTGAGACTGGATCTATAGTGTTGGACTGGATGTCGTTGTTCTAGAGACGAGGTGTAGTGTTGAGACAGATCGTGTATGTTCACGACTGATGTGGTGGTTGAGACTGGATGTCGTATGTTGAGACTGGATGTTGATTTAGCTGTTTGAGGACCGGGGGGGGGTGTGTGTCGGGGCGGGATGTCGTACTGTTTCGATTTAGGAACTGGATGTGGTATGTTGAATGGATCTCTAGTTGTTGAGTCGGATGTTATACGTGTTTGAGACTGGAATTAAGTGTAGAGACTGATGTGTTTTCTTAGTGTAGACTAAGATGTAGTGTTGAGGACTGGATGTCTAAGTGTTGAATGATGTGAAGTTTGATGGATGTTTTATTTGTGGACTGGATGGTACTCACCGACCCCATGCGCGTTCGACCCTCGACGTGTTGGACTGACTGCTATGCTTAGGACTGGATTTCGTTATTGTTAAACTGGGATGTTTATAGTTTGAGACTGGATCGCCCCGTTTGAGTGTTGAGACTGGATTATTTCAGGTACGTGCTTGTTGAGAAGCATCGGTGTTCATTCGCTAGTATTAAAGCTAGTGCCTGGTTTGAGTACGATGTTATAGTGTTGAAGACTGCTTATAGTGAGTAGACTGGATGTATAGTGTTGAGACTGGTAGTTGTGTAGTGTTGAAGGCACTGGATGTAAATACATGATAACGTCATTACCACGGAAGAGGGTGGGGGAGTTGTTGAGATCTGGATGTCGGTAGTGTATGAGACTCCGATGTTATATGTTGAGACGGATCCACTCAGACTGTTCCTTTTCAGGGCTATCCTGATACGAAGATTAGAAAAAAAAGTAAATCATCGTGTGTTATTCTGGAGTATTTTATAGGAGTTAAAAAAACAATATAATGGGTTTTATGTTTGGTCATTCAAGGGATATTTATTACTTTGAAATCAAATAAAAAAATGATCCCCTTGGCTGGCGGACATTTAAATTGACCCGTTGTGACCAGTATTCTGTTAGGTAATCATAAATATTATTACCAAGACGCATTCCATTCCAGTCGTTACAGTAAACTAAGGAGTGTTTTCACATTCACATTAACCGCATGTAATCTGATTATCTTGTCTCTCCTGAAAAATTAAAAATTAGAATTAGAGACAGAATTAGAATTAGAGACAGAATTAGAATTAGAGACATAATTAGAATTAGAGACAGAATTAGAATTAGAGACAGAATTAGAATTAGAGACAGAATTAGAATTAGAGACAGAATTAGAATTAGAGACAGACTTAATTAGAATTAGAGACAGAATTAATTAGAATTAGAGACAGAATTAGAATTAGAGACAGAATTAGAATTAGAGACAACTTTATATAAATAAAAAACATCATCATCATCACCACCACAAATAACCTAAACAATAATGGTGTGTAGACCTTGTAGAGTTTCTCCTCTGGGATCTGGTTGCGGATGGGCTGATAGTCTCTCTTCAGGTCCAGCACCAGGCCCAGCAGACCACACTCTGTCTTGTTGCCCACTTGCATGGGCAGACCACCCTCCTTAGTGGCAGGCTGGGGAGATGGAGAGAGAGAGAGATACAGAACCATGGGGTGAGAAGTCAAATTGTGTGTTTGAGATTGACTACATTGTGAGGCTCCTCAGAGGAGTCAATTTCAGAAAACATAAAAAAAGTTATGCTTTTTAGATAAAACTTTACGTCACCAAATAATGGATTAAAACACTGTTTGCATCGAAGGTCTACAGTAGCCTCAACAGCACTCCGTAGGGTAGCACCATGATGTAGCCGGAGGACAGCTAGCTTCCATCCTCCTCTCGGTACATTGACTTCAATACAAAACCTAGGAGACTCGTAGACCTCAGCCCCTTCCATAGGCCTACATGGTAATTGTGACCACTTCCGGAGGACGTACTCCAACCAATCAAAGCTTTTGCATTATGAACTGACATGTTGTCTGACGTGTTGAGAAGCTTGGTGAGTTGGTGACATATTGGATAGAGATTGTGATAGTTGAGCATTTTTTAAATATTATTTAATTCAAATTAGTTTCTTCAAACTACAGGAGATGGAGGAGTTAGATTATATATTGTTTTCTTGGTTTTAGAGTTTATTTTTGTGTGGAGTTAGTGCAATTTATTTCAATTTGCCTTGCTAACTTTTGTAGCAGGTGCTAACGTTAGCTAGCTACCGGAGTGCAGTTTTCTCCTCCTAAATGGCTAGCTAACGCTAACAACAATGTAGTGGATGTTTGCTGAAGAACCCCTTTCATTGCCCACATCAGACTCAAGCTTCTTGGATAAAGCATTGATCATGTAATGAACAAAGGTCTATGTATTCAAACTAATATTAGAAGAACAAAAACACCTCAGAGATATGGCGGATGTCGTAGTGTTGAGACTGGATGTCGTAGTGTTGAGACTGGATGTCATAGTGTTGAGACTGGATGTCGTAGTGTTGAGACTGGATGTTATAGTGTAGAGACTGGATGTCATAGTGTTGAGACTGGATGTCGTAGTGTTGAGACTGCGATGTTATATGTGTTGAGACTGGATGTATAGTGTTGAAGACTGGATGTGTATAAGTGTTGAGACTGGAATGTTATAGTGTTTGAGACTGGATGTTATAGTGTTGAGACTGATGTTATAGTGTTGAGACTGGATGTTATAGTGTTGAGACTGGATGTCGTAGTGTTGAGACTGGATGTTATAGTGTAGAGATGGATGTTATAAGTGTAGAGACTGGGATGTCGTAGTGTTGAGACTGGATGTCGTAGTGTTGATACTGGATGTTGTAGTGTTGAGACTGGATGTCGTAGTTTTGAGACTGGATGTCGTAGTGTTGAGACTGGAAGTTATAGTGTTGAGACTGGATGTTATAAGTGTTGAGACTGATGTTATGTGTTGAGACTGGATGTTATAGTGTTGAGACTGGATGTTTAATACGTGTTTGAGAGCTGGATGCTATAGTGTTGAGACTGGATGTCGTAGTGGTTGAGACTGGATGTTATAGTGTAGAGACTGGATGTTATAGTGTAGAGACTGGATGTCGTAGTGTTGATACTGGATGTTGTAGTGTTTGAGAACTGGATGTTTCGTAGTTTTGAGACTGGATGTCGTAGTGTTTGAGACTGGATGTCGTAGTGTTGAGGCTGGATGTCGTAGTTTTGAGACTGGATGTCGTAGTGGTGAGACTGGATGTCGTAGTGGTGAGACTGGATGTTATAGTGTTGAGACTGGATGTTGTAGTGTTGAGACGGGGATGTCGTAACTGTTTGAAGACTGGATGTCGTAGTGTTGAGACTGGATGTTATAGTGTTGAGACTGGATGTCGTAGTGTTGAGACTGTGTACTGTTAGTAGTTGTGAGACTGGATGTTATAGTGTTGAGACTGGATGTTATAGTGTTGAGACTGGATGTTATAGTGGTTGAGACTGGATGTTATAGTGTTGAGAACTGGGATAGTTATAAAGTGTTTGAGACTGTTGATGTCGTAGTGTAGAGACTGGATGTCGTAGTGTTGAGACTAGATGCTGTAGTGTTGAGACTGGATGTGGTAGTGTTGAGACTGATGTCGAGTGTTGAGACTGGATGTTCGTAGTGTTGAGACTGGAATGTCGTACTGTTGAGACTGGATGTCGTAGTGTTGAGACCTGGATGTCGTAGTGTTGAGACCTGGAATGTTATAGTGTTGAGATGGATGTTATAGTGTAGAGACTGGATGTCGTAGTGTTGAGACTAGATTGCTGTAGTGTTGAGACTGGATGTCGTAGTGTTGGACTGGATGTTGTAGTGTTGAGACTGGATGTTATAGTGTTGAGACTGGATGTTGTAAGTGTTTGAGACTGGATGTCGTAGTGTTGAAGACTGGATGTCGTAGTGTTGAAACTGGATGTTTATAGTGTTGAGAACTGGATGTTGTGTGTTGAGACTGTTTTGTAGTGTTGAGACTGGATGTTGTAGTGTTTGAGACTGGATGTTATAGGTGTTGAGACTGGATGTTATAGTGTTGAGACTGGATGTTATAGTGTTAGACTGGAATGTTGTAGTGTTGAGACTGGATGTTATAGTGTTGAGACTGGATGTCGTAGTGTTGAGACTGGATTTATAGTGTTGAGACTGGATTCCCACTCAGACTGTTCTTTCAGGCTTCCTGATAGAGATTAGAAAAAAAAGTAAAATTTCTTTAATTCTGAGTATTTTAATAGAGTAAAAACAATATAATGGGTTATGTTTTGGTCATTCAAGGGATTTTTTTACTTTGAAATAAAATGACTGTGTGGGACATTTAAATGAGTTGTGACCAGTATTCTGTATGTAATATAAATATATTACCAAGACGCTATCCTGTCAGTCGTTACAGTACTAAGGAGATGTTTCACATTCACAATTAACCGCATCATCTGATTATTTGTCTCTCCTGAAATTAAACATCAACGCGGACACATATTTTTAAACTACGTCTGTCATTGACAAAACACCCGATGCCATGCTTAAAAAGAATAACTTCTCTCTTTCATCATTTTCCTTAAACAAATAAAAGCTAATTTAACAACATTTCTGGAAATGTATATTTTATTGTTTTGTAAAAGAAACGCCTGTTATTACTTGCTGCATCTCAAAAGTGTATTGGTTCTGGTGGGCTAGGGCTCTTGAACCTCATACTGCAGCATCCTACCATTTATTTGTGGTTCTATGCTTTATCTTTTGAGATTTGAAGTGGATTGGAGTGAGTTTGGAGGAATGTGGAGATTGGAAGTGGAGATTTGTAGTGGAGATTGGAAGTGAGATTTGAAGTGGACAGATTTGAAGTGGGGAGATTTTGATGAGTTTGAAGGGGATTGAAGTGGAATGGTGGAGATTTGGAAGTGAGATTTGAAGTGAGATTTTGAAGTGGAGAGTTGAAGTGGAGGATTTGAAGTGGACGATTTGAAGGTGGAATTTGAAGTGGACCATTTGTAGTGGAGATTTGAAAGTGGAGATTTAGTGGCGATGGAAGTGGAGAATTTGAGAAGTGGAGATTTGCGTAGATGGATGGAGATTTTGAAAGTGGCAGATTTGTAGTGGACATTTGAAGTGGACATTTGTAGTGGCGATTTGAAGTGACGATTTGAAGTGGAGATTTGAAGTGGAGATTTGAAGTGAGGATTTGAAGTGGCAGAGTTGAAGTGGAGAGTTGCAAGTGGAGAGTTGAAGGTGAGATTTTGTAAGTGGAGATTTGCAAGTGGAGATTTGTAGTTGGAGATTGGAAGTGAGATTGGACAGTGGGATTGGAAAGAGATGAAGTGCGAGATTTTGATGGAGATTTTGGGGCCATGACAGATTTGTAGTGGAGATTTGTAGTGGAGATTTGAAGTGGAGATTTGAAGTGGAGATTTGTAGTGGAGATTTGTAGTGGAGATTTGAAGTGCTTGCTTACCTTCATTTTACAGTACAGAGGTTAGAGTTTTCAATGTGAAGGGCCAGTTCTCAAACAGTAGACAATTTCATTTTGTATGTCACTTCAGCCCCTCAGCGTGTGAGGACTGTTATGTTGGTATCTGGGTTTAACAACAGAGTGCTGTTGTACACGTGTGTGTTAGCTGGCTATGACAAGGACAAGAGACGGCAGCACATGCTGTCCTCTCCAATGTACCTCTTCGGATTGAGCTCTACTTCTGCAGAGCCTCACTGTGTGTGTGTGTGTGTGTGTGTGTGCGTGTGCGTGTGTGTGTGCGTGGAGGACTCAGAGAGGATACATCAAAACACTGTGATTGTAATGTGAAGATGAGCCTCCTGGTTCTGTCATCCCCAGCCGTCATCAGCAGAACTGTCTATCACTGAGAAGGCGCTGTCGACGATGACACAGTCCTCTGCATAGTGTTCAAACTAGCTATCAGCCTCCATGATCCTCTGTCTCAAAATAATCATTATTCATATTAGCCGCCATAGCCATCTAAAAATCATTTCAAAAGCTTGCTAACGCGTGAACAGTATAATTGTTGTTTTATGTCTGTATCTCTGTAATGTATCTGGATCTACAGTATGTTTCTGTATGTGTACTGTATCTATGCAAAACAATAAGGACCACGATGGAAATAAGTCCCCGACTTTATTGTGCAATCCCATCTCACATTTTAAATCTGTGTACTGTGTATATACTGTATGGGGTATTTATATCTATGGCCGTGTGGAGCTACGAGTGACGCAGCAGGTCTAAGGCACTGCATCTCAATACAAGACACGTTACTACAGTCCCCGGTTCGAATCCAGGGCTGTATCACTTCCGGCCGTGATTGGGAGTCCCATAGGGCGGCGCACAATTGGCCCAGCGTCGTCCGGGGTTTGGCCGGGGGGGTTAGGCCGTCATTGTAAATAAGAATTATTTCTTAACCGACTTGCCTAGTTAAATAAAGGTTCTAGAATGAAGGTTGTAGAATGAAGGTTGTAGAATGAACGTTGTAGAATGAAGGCTGTAGAATGAAGGTTGTAGAATGAAGGTTCTAGAATGAAGGTTGTAGAATGAAGGTTGTAGAATGAAGATTATAGAATGAAGGTTGTAGAAATGAAGATTATAGAAATGAAGGTTGTAGAATGAAGATTCCTAGAATGAAGGTTCTAGAATGAAGGTTCTAGAATGAAGGTTGATATGAATGAAGGTGTAGATATGGAAGGTTGTAGAATGAAGGTTGTAGAATGAAGGTTCTAGAATGAAGCTGTAGAATGAAGGTTCTAGAATTAAGGTTCTAGAATTAAGGTTCTAGAATTAAGGTTCTAGAATGAAGGCTGTAGAATGAAGGTTGTAGAAGGAAGGTTCTAGAATGAGGGTTCTAGAATGAGTGTTGGAGTTTGCTAAAGTTGTCTGTGAGTGTGGGTAGGCTACAATGACTGTGTGCTTCCTAATATGGACATCCAAGTCTGTTCCTGTACATCTGTTGTGTGAAAATGTTCAAACAAGCATGTAGGATCCTGTTGACGGGTAGAAACACAGGCATGCAGCCAGCCGAAGGACGCACTATTATATAAAGAGAGAAAGGAACATTTCAATAAGGCTTGGTTCACCTCATTTTTAGATTTAGTGTCGTTTCCGCCGGCTTGTCGTGGGAGAATGGTGTGAAGGGGTAACAGTCCATATCACACCATTGGTGCTGTCTGTCAACTTAATGGTTTATACAGTACCAGTCGAAAGTTTGGACACACCTACTCATTGATTCT
>NW_019943645.1:12421-29410 GCF_002910315.2 Salvelinus sp. IW2-2015 | reverse complement strand
CATCCAGCTGTTAAACCATCTCACTTCTTTCAGGACGATCTCAGAGGCTCCCTTGCTTGTTACAATCCTGAAGCTGCCGTCTGATAGTTTGATGACCGTGGGACATGGACTTCCTGGTCGAGTTTGAAGTGTACAGCCTGGTACAATCAGAATTATATATTTCAGAACAAGAATTAGAGACAAGAATTATTAGAATTAGCAAGACAGAATTAATTAGAATTAGAGACAGAATTCAGAATAAGAGACAAATTAGAATAGAGGACAGTAAATTAGACCAGGAATTAATTAGTGAATTAGAGACAGAATTAGAGATTTAGAATTAAAGACAGAATTAAGAATTAGAGCACAGAATTAAATTAGAAATTAGAGACCGAATTTGAATTAAGAGACAGAATTTGAATTAGAGAGAATTAGAATTAGAGACAGAATTAGAATAGGGACAGAAATTAGAATTAGAGAAAGAATTAGACAGAATTAATTAGAATTAGAGACAGAATTAGAATTAGAATTAAAGACAGAATTAAGATGTAGAGCACAGACATTAATAGAATTAGAGACAGAACTTTGAATTAGAGACAGAACTGTTGAATAGAGAGAAATTAGATATTAGAACATAATTAGAATTAGAGACAAATTAGAATTAGAGACAGAATTAGAATAGAGACATAATTTAGAATTAGAGACAGAATCTAAGAATTAGAGACAGAATTAGAATTTAAGAGACAGAATTAGGAATAGAGACAGAATTGAATTAGAGGACAGAACTTTAATTAGGATTAGGAGACAGAATTAATTAGAATTAGAGACAGAATTAGAATTAGAAGACAGAAAATTTAGAATTAGAGACAACTTTTATATAAAAAACATCACATTCATCACCACCAACAAATACACCTAAACAATAATCGGTGTGTAGACCTTGTAGAGTTTCTCCTCTGGATCGGTTGCGGAATGGGCTGATAGTCTTCTTCAGGTCCAGCACCAGGCCCAGCAAGACCACACGGTCTGTCTTGTTGCCCACTTTCATGGGCAGACGCACCCTCCTTAGTGGCAGGCTGGGGAATGGGAGAGAGAGAGAGATACAGAACCATGGGGTGAGAAGTCAAATGTGTGTTTGAGATTGACTACATTGTGAGGCTCCTCAGAGGAGTCAATTTCAGAAATAACATAAAAAATAAGTATATGCTTTTTAGCATAAAACTTTACGTCACCAAATAATGGATTAAAACACTGTTTGCATCGAAGGTCTACAGTAGCCTCAACAGCACTCCGTAGGGTAGCACCATGATGTAGCCGGAGGACAGCTAGCTTCCATCCTCCTCTCGGTACATTGACTTCAATACAAAACTAGGAGACTCGTAGACCTCAGCCCCTTCCATAGGCCTACATGGTAATTGTGACCACTTCCGGAGGACGTACTCCAACCAATCAAAGCTTTTGCATTATGAACTGAACATTTGTCTGACGTGTTGAGAAGCTTGGTGAGTTGGTGACATATTTGGATAGAGATTGTGATAGTTGAGCATTTTTAAATATTATTTAATTCAAATTAGTTTCTTCAAACTACAGGAGATGGAGGAAGTTTAGATTATATATTGTTTTCTTGGTTTTAGAGTTTTTTTTTGTGTGGAGTTAGTGCAATTTATTTCAATTTGCCTTGCTAACTTTTGTAGCAGGTGCTAACGTTAGCTAGCTACCGAGTGCAGTTTTCCTCCTCCTAAAGGCTAGCTAACGCTAACAACAATGTAGTGGATGTTTGCTGAAGAACCCCTTTCATTGCCCACATCAGAACTCAAGCTTCTTGGATAAAAGCATTGATCATGTAATGAACAAGAGGTCTATGTAATTCAAACTAATATTAGAAGAACAAAAAAACACCTCAGAGATATGGCGGATGTCGTAGTGTTGAGACTGGATGTCGTAGTGTTGAGACTGGATGTCATAGTGTTGAGACTGGATGTCGTAGTGTTGAGACTGGATGTCGTAGTGTTGAGACTGGATGTTATAGTGTAGAGACTGGATGTCATAGTGTTGAGACTGGGATGTCGTAGTGTTGAGACTGGCATGTTATAGTGTTGAGACTGGATGTTATAGTGTTGAGACTGGATGTTATAGTGTTGAGACTGGATGTTATAGTGTTGAGACTGGATGTTATAGTGTTGAGAACTGGATGTTATATAGTGTTGAGACTGGATGTTATAGTGTTGAGACTGGATGTCGTAGTGTTGAGATTGGATGTTATAGTGTAGAGACTGGATTTAAGTGTAGAGACTGGATGTCGTAGTGTTGAGACTGGATGTCGTAGTGTTGATACTGGATGTTGTAGTGTTGAGACTGGATGTCGTAGTTTTGAGACTGGATGTCGTAGTGTTGAGACTGGAAGTTATAGTGTTGAGACTGGATGTTATAGTGTTGAGACTGATGTATAGTGTTGAGACTGGATGTTATAGTGTTGAGACTGGATGTTATAGTGTTGAGACGGGATGCTATAGTGTTGAGACTGGATGTCGTAGTGTTGAGGACTGGATGTTATAGTGTAGAGACTGGATGTTATAGTGTAGAGACTGGATGTCGTAGTGTTGATACTGGATGTTGTAGGGTTGAACTGGATGTCGTAGTTTTGAGACTGGATGTCGTAGTGTTTGAGACTGGATGTCGTAGTGTTGAGGCTGGATGTCGTAGTTTTGAGACTGGATGTCGTAGTGGTGAGACTGGATGTCGTAGTGGTGAGACTGGATGTTATAGTGTTGAGACTGGATGTTGTAGTGTTGAGACGGGGATGTCGTAACTGTTGAAGACTGGATGTCGTAGTGTTGAGACTGGATGTTATAGTGTTGAGACTGGATGTCGTAGTGTTGGAACTGGATTCTGTATGTTAGCACTGGATGTATAGTGTTGAGACGGATGTTATAGTGTTGAGACTGGATGTATATAGTGGTTGGAGACTGGATGTTATAGGTTGAGACTGGATGTAAGTTGTTGAACTGGATGTTATAGTGTTGAGACTGGATGTCGTAGTGTAGAGAACTGGATGTCGTAGTGTTGAGACTAGATGCTGTAGTGTTGAGACTGAATGTGGTAGTGTTGAGACTGGATGTCGTAGTGTTGAGACTGGATGTTGTAGTGTTGAGACTGGAATGTCGTACTGTTGAGACTGGATGTCGTAGTGTTGAGACTGGATGTCTTTAGTGTGAGACTGGATGTTATAGTGTTGAGACTGGATGTTATAGTGTAGAGACTGGATGTCGTAGTGTTGACACTAGATTGCTGTAGTGTTGAGACTGGATGTCGTAGTGTTGAGACTGGATGTTGTAGTGTTGAGACTGGATGTTATAGGTGTTGAGACTAGAGTGTTGTAGTGTTGAATGGATTCGTAGTGTTGAGACTGGATGTCGTAGTGTTGAAACTGGATGTTATAGTGTTGAGACTGATGGATGTTGTAGTGTTGAGACTGGATTTTGTAGTGTTGAGACTGGATGTTGTAGTGTTGAGACTGGATGTTATAGTGTTGAGACTGGATGTTATACTGTGAGGACTGGATTTATAGTGTTGAGACTGGATGTTGTAGTTTGAGAATGTGATGTATTGTTTGAGACTGAGTGTTAGTGTTGAGAACTGGATGTATAGTGTTGAGACTGGATTCCCACCTCAGACTGTTCTTTCAGGCTTCCTGATAGAGATTAGAAAAAAAAGTAAAATTTCTTTAATTCTGAGTATTTTAATAGAGTAAAACAATATAATGGGTTATGTTTTGGTCATTCAAGGGATATTTTTTACTTTGAAATAAAATGACTGTGTGGGACATTTAAATGAGTTGTGACCAGTATTCTGTATGTAATATTAAATATATTACCAAGACGCTATCCTGTCAGTCGTTACAGTACTAAGGAGTGTTTCACATTCACAATTAACCGCATCATCTGATTATTTGTTCTCTCCTGAAATTAAACCATCAAAGCGGACATATTTTAAACTACGTCTGTCATTGAAAAAACCCGATGCCATCATTAAAAGAACAAAACTTCTCTCTTTCATCATTTCCTTAAACAATAAAAAGCTAATTTAACAACATTTCTGGAAATGTATATTTATTGTTTGTAAAGAAACGCTTTATTACTGCTGCATCTCAGAAGTGTATTGGTTTGGTTGGCTAGTGGCTCATTAACCTCAATACTGCAGCCATCCTACCATTTATTGTGGTTCTATGCTTTACTTTTTGAGATTTGAAGTGGAGATTGGAAGTGAGATTGGAAGTGGACATTTGTAGTGGAGATTGGAAGTGGAGATTTGAAGTGAGATTGGAAGTGGAGATTTTGAAGTGGAAGATTTGAAGTGGAGATTTGAAGTGAGATTGGAAGTGGAGATTGGAAGTGGAGATTTGAAGTGGAGATTTGAAGTGGAGAGTTGAAGTGGAGATTTGAAGTGGAGATTTGACAAGTGGAGATTTGAAGTGGACATTTGTAGTGGAGATTTGAAAGTGGAGATTTGAAGTGGAGATTGGAAGTGGAGATTTGAGGGAGATTGAAGTGGAGATTAGTGAGATTTGTAGTGGACATTTGAAGTGGACATTTGTAGTGGCGATTTGAAGTGGACGCATTTGAAGTGGAGATTTGAAGTGGAGATTTGAAGTGGAGATTTGAAGTGGAGAGTTTGAAGTGGAGAGTTGAAGTGGAGAGTTGAAGTGGAGATTTGAAGGTGGAGATTTGAAGTGGAGATTTGTAGTGGAGATTGGAATGGAGATTGGAAGTGGAGATTGGGAAGTGGAGATTTGAAGTGGAGATTTGTGAGTGGAGATTTGTGTGCATTTGAAGTGGACATTTGAAGTGGACATTTGAAGTGGAGATTTGAAGTGGAGATTTGAAGTGGAGATTTGAAGTGGAATTTGAAGTGGAATTGAAGTGGAAGATTTGGAATGGAGATTGAAGTGGAGATTGGAAGTGGAGAGTATTTGTAGTGGAGATTTGTAGTGGAGATTTGAAGTGGAGATTTGAAGTGGAGATTTGTAGTGGAGATTTTAGTGGAGATTTGAAGTGCTTTGCTTACCTTCATTTTACAGTACAGAGGTTAGAGTTTTCAATGTGAAGGGCCAGTTTCTCAAACAGTAGACAATTTCATTTTGTATGTCACTTCAGCCCCTCAGCGTGTGAGGACTGTTATGTTGGTATCTGGGTTTAAACAGAGTGCTGTTGTACACGTGTGTGTTAGCTGGCTATGACAAGGACAAGAGACGGCAGCACATGCTTTCCTCTCCAATGTACCTCTTCGGATTGAGCTCTACTTCTGCAGGCCTCACTGTGTGTGTGGTGTGGTGTGTGTGCTGTGTGCGTGTTGTGGTGCGTGGAGGACTCAGAGAGGATACATCAAAACACTTGTATTGTAATTGAAGATGAGCCTCCTGGTTCTGTCATCCCAGCCGTCATCAGCAGAACTGTCTATCACTGAGAAGGCGCTGTCACGATGACACAGTCTCTGCATAGTGTTCAACTAGCTATCAGCCTCCATGATCCTCTGTCTCAAAATAATCACTTATTCATAATTAGCCGCCATAGCCATCTAAAAATCATTCAAAAGCTTGCTAACGCACGTGAACAGTATAATTTTGTTTTATGTCTGTATCTCTGTAATGTATCTGGATCTACAGGTATGTTTCTGTATGTTTACTGTATCTATGCAAAACAATAAGGACCACGATGGAAATAAGTCCCCGACTTTATTGTGCAATCCATCTCACATTTAAATCTGTGTACTGTGTATATACTGTATGGGGTATTTATATCTATGGCCGTGTGGAGCTACGAGTGACGCAGCAGGTCTAAGGCACTGCATCTCAATACAAGACACGTTACTACAGTCCCGGTTCGAATCCAGGGCTGTATCACTTCCGGCCGTGATGGGAGTCCCATAGGGCGGCGCACAATTGGCCCAGCGTCGTCCGGGGTTTGGCCGGGGGGTTAGGCCGTCATTGTAAATAAGAATTATTTCTTAACGACTTGCCTAGTTAAATAAAGGTTCTAGAATGAAGTTGTAGAATGAAGTTGAGAGAATAAGTTGTAGAATGAAGGCTGTAGAATGAAGGTTGTAGAATGAAGGTTCTAGAATGAAGGTTGTAGAATGAAGGTTGTAGAATGAAGATTATAGAATGAAGGTTGTAGAATGAAGATTGTGTAGAAATGAAGGTTGTAGAATGAAGATTCTAGAGTAATGAAGGTTGTAGAATGAAGATTCTAGAATGAAGGTTCTAAGAATGAAGGTTCTTAGAATGAAGGTTGTAGAATGAAGGGCTGTAGAATGAAGGTTGTAGAATGAAGGTTGTAGAATGAAGGTTCTAGAATGAAGCTTAGAATGAAGGTTCTAGAATTAAGGTTCTAAATTAAGGTTCTAGAATTAAGGTTCTAGAATGAAGGCTGTAGAATGAAGGTTGTTAGAAGGAAGGTTCTAGAATGAGGGTTCTAGAATGAGTGTTGGAGTTTGCTAAAGTGTCTGTGAGTGGGGTAGGCTACAATGACTGTGTGCTTCCTAATATGGACATCCAAGTCTGTTCCTGTACATCTTTGTGTTGAAAATGTTCAAACAAGCATGTAGGATCCTGTTGACGGTAAAACACAGGCATGCAGCCAGCCGAGAAGGACGCACTATTATATAAAGAGAGAAAGGAACATTTCAATAAGGCTTGGTTCACCTCATTTTTAGATTTAGTGTCGTTCTCCGCCGCTTGTCGTGGGAGAGAGTGTGAAGGGGTAACAGTCCATATCACACCATTGGTGCTGTCTGTCAACTTAATGGTTTATACAGTACCAGTCGAAAGTTTGGACACACCTACTCATTCAAGGGTTTTTCTTTATTTTTACTATTTTCTAACATTGTAGAATATAGTGAAGACATTCAAAACTATGAAATAACACATATGGAATTATTGTAGTAACCAAAAAAAGTGTTAAACAAATCAAAATATAATTTTATATTGAGATTCTTCAAAGTAGCCACCCTTTGCCTTGATGACAGATGTGCCACACTACCCTCTAAGACACCTACACCACCGATGTCACAGGAAGGCCAAATAGATCATCAAGACACAAACCACCCGAGCCACTGCCTGGTCACCCCGCTATCATCCAGAAGGCGAGGTCAGACAGGTGCATCAAAGCTGGGACCGAGAGACTGAAAAACAGCTTCTATCTCAAGGCCATCAGACTATTAAATAGCCACACTAGCACATTAGAGCTGCTGCCTATAGGCATAGACTAGAAATCACTGGCCACTTAATAATTGGAAGACTAGTCACTTTAATAATGGTTACATATCTTGCATTACTCATCTCATATGTATAAACCTTATTCTATCCTATTCTTACTGTATCTTAGTCTATGTATTACTCATCTCATATGTATATTACTGATTCTATTCTACTGTATCTTAGTCTATGTATTACTCATCTCATATGTATATACTGTATTCTATCCTATTCTACTGTATCTTAGTCTATGTATTACTCATCTCATATGTATAACTGTATTCTATTCTACTGTATCTTAGTCTATGTATTACTCATCTCATATGATATTACTGTTATTCTATTACTATTCTACTGTATCTTAGTCTATGTATTACTCATCTCATATGTATTCTACTGTATCTTAATCCGTTCCGGTCTGACATTGCTCGTCCATATACACTACCGTTTAAAGTTTGGGGTCATTTAGAAATGTCTTGTTTTTGAAAGAAAATGTCATTTTTTGTCCATTAAAATAACATCAAAAATGATCAGAAATACAGTGTAGACATTTGTAATGTTGTAAATTAATATTGTAGCTGGAAATGGCAGATTTTTATGGAATATCTACATAGGTGTAACGAGCCATTATCAGCAACCATCACTCCTGTGCTCCAATGGACACTGTGTTAGCTAATCCAAGGTTATCATTTAAAAGGCTAATTGATCATTAGAAAACCCTTTTGCAATGATGTTAGCACAGCTGAAAACTGTTGTTCTGATTAAAGAAGCATAACCTTGGCCTTCTTTAGACTAGTTGAGTATCTGGAGCATCAGCATTTGTGGTTCGATTACACTCAAAATGGCCAGAAACAAATAACTTTCTTCTGAAACTCATCAGT
Organism: Salvelinus sp. IW2-2015; assembly: GCF_002910315.2. Classification (NCBI taxonomy): domain Eukaryota; kingdom Metazoa; phylum Chordata; class Actinopteri; order Salmoniformes; family Salmonidae; genus Salvelinus; species Salvelinus sp. IW2-2015. The sequence continues at coordinate 21,298 of NW_019943645.1, read as the reverse complement.
CTATTCTTGTTCTGAAAAATGAAGGCTATTCCATGCAAATAATTACCAAGAAGCTGAAGATCTCGTACAACACTGTGTACTACTCCCTTCACAGAACAGCCACAAACTGGCTCTAACCAGAATGAAAAGGAGGAGTGGAGGCCCCGGTGCACAATTGAGCAAGAGGACAACATTATTAGCCTGGGATCTAGACCACGTGCTAATGGCCAGACAACAACAACACAATTGAGCCTGGGATCTAGACCACGTGGTAATGGCCAGACAACAACACAATTAGCCTGGGATCTAGGACCACGTGGTAATGGGCCAGACAACAACACAATTAGCCTGGGATCTAGACCACGTGGTAATGGCCCAGGGAAACAACACAATTAGCCTGGGATCTAGACCACGTGGTAATGGGCCAGACAACAACACAATTAGCCTGGGATCTAGACCATGTGGTAATGGCCAGACAACAACACAATTAGCCTGGGATCTAGACCACGTGAATGGCCAGACAACAACACAATTAGCCTGGGATCTAGACCACGTGGTAATGGCCCAGCAACAACACAATTAGCCTGGATCTAGACCACGTAAGGTAATGGCCAGACAACAACACAATTAGCCTGGGATCTTAGACCACGTGGTATGATGCCCAGGCAACAACACAATAGCCTGGGATCTAGACCACGTGGTAATGCAGACAACAACACAATTAGCCTGGGATCTAGACCACGTGGTAATGGCCCAGGCAACAACACAATTAGCCTGGGATCTAGACCACGTGTAATGCCCAGGCAACAACACAATTAGCCTGGGATCTAGTAAACCTGGCAATGGCCAGACACAACACAATTAGCCTGGGATCTAGACCACGTGGTAAGGCCAGGCAGAGAAAGCACCAACTTCTCTCACACTACTAAAACGGAAAAGGACCGAATGGCGCAGTCCTCTCTCTCAGCGGATCTGTTGAGCTGCCTTTCTCAGTTTGATACGCGAATGCTCTACTGCTGGAACACCAGTCCTCTCTGGTGTGATGTTCTGTAGTCACACGCTGCACGGTCCTGTTGGTTGAATGTTCTGTAGTCACACGCTGAACACGTCCTGTCTGGTCGTGAATGTTCTGTAGTCACCACCGCTGACACGGTCCTGTACGTGGCATGTGACTGTTCTGTAGTCACACCGCTGACACGGTCCTGTCTGGTGTGGATGTTCTGTAGTCACACCGCTGAACACGTCCTGTCTGGTGTGAATGCTTCTTAGTCACACCACTGACACCGTCCTGTCTGGTGTGAATGTTCTGTAGTCACACCGCTGACACGGTCCTGTCTGGTGTGACTGTTCTGTAGTCACACGCTGACACCGGTCCTGTCTGGTGTGTGCAATGTTCTGTAGTCCACACCGCTGCACGTTCCTGTCTGGTGTGAATGTTCCTGTAGTCACACCGCTGGCACGCTCCTGTCTGGTGTGAATGTTCTGTAGACACACCGCTGAACACGGTCCTGTCTGGTGTGAAGTTCTGCAGTCACACCGCTGATACGGTCCTGTCTGGTGTGACTGTTCTGTAGTCACACCGCTGACACGGTCCTTGTCTGGTCATGTGTGAATGTTCTGTAGTCACACCGCTGGCACGGTCCTTCTGGGTGAATGGTCTGCAGTCACACCGCTGACACGGTTCCTGTGTCTGTTGTATGTCTGTAGTCACAGCTGAACAGTTCTGTTCTGTGGCTGTTACTGTAGTCACACCGCTGACACCGGTCCTGTCTGGTGTGACTGTTCTGTAGCACACCGCTGACACGGTCCTGTCTTGTGTGACTGGTCTGTAGTCACACCGCTGGACACGTCCTGTTTCTGGTGTGACTGTTCTGTAGTCACACCGCTGACACGGTCCTGTCTGGTGTGATGTTCGTAGTCACACACTGACCGGTCCTGTTCCTGGTGTTGAATGTTCTGTAGTCACCACTTGCTTGACACGGTCCGTCTGGTGCTGAATGTTCTGTAGTTCACACCACTGACACCGGTCCTGTCTGCGTGTGAATTTCTGTCAGTCACACTGCTGGCTGACACGGTCCTGTCTGGTGTGAATGTTCTGTAGTCACACCGCTGACACGGTCCTGTCTGGTGTGAATGTTACAGGAAATGTAAAAGTAGGACAACTTCCTGCGTTGAGAAAAGGAAGACGTATCTCAGGGTACTATACTATATTTCCTCAGTTAGTGGGAGGGATTTGGGACGAGGAAATGAATTATAAACTTACTCTACATATCAATCACCCAAACTGCCCAAAACTTTTTCAGACATTATTCTCGAAGGTGGTTTAGAACAGAGAGAGAGGGAGAGAGATGATCCATTTCGAGTCTCTATCATGTGATGACTCAATCCACACCAGTGATTACATAATATCCTGTTACAAAGACAGTCCTACTGGTGCTATGCAGGCTGGGGAAAGTAGAGGCTTCTGGGGGATGGAGTTCTAACAGAACAGAACAACAGAGGCCTCTGTGGTATGGAGTCATCTTGGTTTCTGGGCAGCTGTGGGAAGCAAGGGTTTCTGGGGGATGGAGTTGGATGAAGGAACAGAATAAGAGTCCTCCTGGTACTGAGAGAAGCATAGGATACTGGGGGATGGATTTCCAACAGAACAGAAACATAGAGACCTCTGGGGGATGTAGTTATGTTAGTTGCTGGGCAGACTGTGGGAACCAGAGGCTTGTAGGAGAAGGAGTCATTTGGTGTGCAACAATAGTTCGAACTTAGATCCCTGCTGACTGACGCCAGTTTAAGAGGAATCTGAAATATTACAGTATTTTCTCTGTGTGGTTATCAAAGCCTTCTTTGGCAGTCTAGAGAGACCAGAGCCATTATGTAAACTGAGATCCTCCTCTCTGAGCTCTTTGAGGCAGTCAGGACAGGATGAGGCCTCAGAGGGCCTGCAGAGGGGAGTTCTGAGACTGAGGATATCCTAAATACATACCCGTGCTATCTTTGTAGAGGTTGAGCGTGTCCTCAAAATGTACATTGTTCTAGCTTTGAGGTTCTGAAGCCTCTGGAATGCAGCTATCTGCCGTGAGGTGTTGTGAGCTATTAGAATAGTTTGCCTAATTTCAGTTTACAGTACGTGTCAAAGTAAGTGCAGAGAATCACTGTACCATCTAAACTGTTTGGAAATATATTTTCCATAACAAAAAATATTGTATTTTCTTCTGTTTGAAGCTGGTGAACAAAACCAAAAGACACAAAAACTAAACTTAAGAACAGGAAGCATAGAGAATATATCTACAGCACCGACCCAGATACCTAGACGGGACAGACAGCAGACTGTGAATCTAGCAGTGTTTCCCTGTCATCGCTGGCTTTGTGACTGACAGGCGCCTGTCCTATCAACAGATCACTAGAAGACACATATCGTTCATTCTAGTGGGAGACAGACTTTTATCTGTAAGGGAATTGAAAAGTAGTCTAGTTCATTTAAAGCCGCAATATGGAACTTTTTAAGGGTGACCCACTGAATTCACGTAGAAATGTGTGTTCTAGATCTGTCATTCTCATTGAAAGCAAGTCTAAAATGCTGTAGATATGTTCTCTATGCGCTACTTCTATGCTTCCCGTTCTCAAGTTTAGTTTTTGTGTCTTTTGGTTTTGTTCACCAGCTTCAAACAGAAGAAAATACAATATTTTTTGTTATGGAAAATATATTTCCAAACAGTTTAGATGGTACAATGATTCTCTGCACTTACTTTGACACATACTGTAAACTGAAATTAGGCAAACTATTATAATTGTAGCAACCATGAAATGGTGGAGCGATTTCTGCATACTCCATCTTTAAATGTAAAAAAGTAGTTGGCTGAAAATGAGTCTGTAATCGACTGTATAACCGACAGCCGGCACTAGTGGAGAACACTGATGTTACCAGTAACGTGGTATAGGAGCAGGGTGTATTAAGTAGCACTAGTGGAGAACACTGATGTTACCAGTAACGGTGGGTATACGGAGCAGGGTGTAGTAGTAGCACTATGCGGAAACACCTGATGCTTACCAGTAACGTGGATAAGGAGCAGGCGTGTATTAAGTAATACTAGTGGGAGAACACTGATGTTCCAGTAACGTGTATAAGGAGCAGGTGTAATTAAGTAGCACTAGTAAAGTGTTCAAAAGAATACACTTTGATGTATCCAAGTAAGTTGGATATAGAATGCAAGTTGAATTAATTGTGCTTTAGAGTCATCTAAGTATAAAAGATTAAGAGGAACACTGATTTACCAGTAACGTAGTATATGGGAGGCAGGTGTATTTAAGTAGCACTAGTGAGAACCACTGATGTTACCAGTAACGGTGGTATAGGAAGGACAAGGGTGTATTAAGTAGCACTAGGGAGGAACACTGATTTACCAAGTAACGTGGTATTAGGAGCAGGGTGTATTAAGTAGCATAGTGGAGAAACTGATGTTACAGTAACGTGGGTTATAGGAGCAGGGTGTATTAAGTAGTACTAGTGGAGAACACTGATGTTACCAGTAAGTGGTATACGGGCAGGTGTATTAATAGCACTAGTGGAGAACACTGATGTTACCAGTAACGTGGTGATAGGAGCAGGGTGTATTAAGTAGCACTAGTGGAGAACACTGATGTTACCAGTACTTGGTATAGGAGCAGGGTGTATTAAGTAGCACTAGTGGAGAACACTGATGTTTACCAGTAACGTGGTATAAGGAGCAGGGTGTATTAAGTAGCACTAGTGGAAAGACATGATGTACCAGTAACGTGGTTATAGGAGCAGGGTGTATTAAATACGCACTAGTGGAGAACACTGATGTTCCAGTAACGTGGTATAGGAGAAGGGTGTATAAAGTTAGCACTAGTGGAGAACACTGATGTTACCAGTAACGTGGTATAGGAGCAGGGTGAATATTAAGTAGTACTAGTGGAGAACACTGATGTTACCAGTAACGTGGTATAGGAGCAGGTGTATTAAGTAGCACTAGTGGAGACACTGATGTTCCAGTAACGTAGTATACGAGCAGGGTGTATTAAGTAGCACTAGTGGAGAAACACTGATTGTACCAGTAACGTGTATAGGAAGCAGGGTGTATTAAGTAGCACTAGTGGAAAACACTGATGTTACAAGTAACGTCGGTATAGGAGCAGGGTGTATTAAGTAGCACTAGTGTGAGAACACTGGATGTTACCAGTAACTGGGTATAGGAAGCCAGGGTGTATTAAGTAGTACTAGTGGAGAACAGCTGATGTTACAGTAACGTGGTATAGGAGCAGGTGTATTAAGTAGCACTAGTGGAGAACACTGATGTATACCAGTACGTGGTATAGGAGCAGGGTGTATTAAGTAGCACTAGTGGAGAACACTGATGTTACCAGTAACTTGGTATAAGGAAGCAGGGTGTATTAAGTAGCCTAGTGGAGAACACTGGATGTTACCAGTAACGTGGTATAGGAGCAGGGGTATTAAGTAGCTACTAGTGGAGACACTGATGTTACCAGTAACGTGGTATAGGAGCAGGGTGTATTAAGTAGCACTAGTGGAAACCACTGATGTTACCAGTAACGTGGTATAAGGAGCAGGTGTATTAAGTAGCACTAGTGGAGAACACTGATGTTACCAGTAACTTGGTATAGGAGCAGGGTTGTATTAAGTAAGCACTAGTGGAGAACACTGATGTTACCAGTAACGTGGTATAGAGCAGGGTGTATTAAGTAGCACTAGTGGAGAAACTGATGTTACCAGTAACGTGGTATAGCGAGCAGGTGTGATTAAGTAGCACATAGTGGAGAACACTGATGTTACCAGTAACGTGGTATAGGAGCAGGGTGTATTAAGTAGCACTAGTGGAGACACTGATGTTACCAGTAACGTGGTATATGGAGCAGGGTGTATTAAGTAGCACTAGTGGATGAACACTGATGTTACCAGTAACGTGGTAATAGGAGCGAGGGTGTATTAAGTAGCACTAGTGGAGAACCACTGATGTTACCAGTAACGTGGTATAGGAGCACAGGGTGTATTCAGTACACTAGTGGAGAACACTGATGTTACCAGTAACGTGGTATAGGAGCAGGGTGTATAAATAAGTAGTACTAGTGGAGAACACTGATGTTACCAGTAACGTGGTATAGGAGCAGGTGTATTAAGTAGCACTAGTGGAGAACACTGATGTTACAGCAGTAACGTGGTATAGGAGCAGGGTGTATTAAAGTAGTACTAGTGGAGAACACTGATGTTACCAGTAACGTGGTATAGGAGCAGGGTGTATTAAGTAGCACTAGTTGTCTAGATTTACCAGTATTCTGGTGGTGTATATAGTATTTTACCAGTAACTGGTATAGGAGCAGGGTGTATTAAGTAGCACTAGTGGAAAATACTGATGTTACCAGTAAGTGGTATAGGAGCAGGTGTATTAAGTAGTACGTAGTGGAGAACACTGATGTTACCAGTACGTGGTATAGGAGCAGGGTGTATTAAGTAGCATTAGTGGAGAACACTGATGTTACCAGTAACGTGGTATAGGAGCAGGGTGTATTAAGTAGCACTAGTGGAGAACACTGATGTTACCAGTAACGTGGTATAGGAGCAGGGTGTATTAAGTAGCACTAGTGGAGAACACTGATGTTACCAGTAACGTGGTATAGGAGCAGGGTGTATTAAGTAGCACTAGTGGAGAACACTGATGTTACCAGTAACGTGGTATAGGAGCAGGGTTATTAAGTAGCACTAGTGGAAGAACACTGATGTTACCAGTAACGTGGTATAGGAGCAGGGTGTATAAGTAGCACTAGTGGAGAACACTGATGTTACCAGTAACGTGGTATAGGAGCAGGGTGTATTAAGTAGCACTAGTGGAGAACACTGATGTTACAGTAACGTGGTATAGGAGCAGGTGTATTAATAGCACTAGTGGAGAACACTGATGTTACCAGTAACGTGGTATAGGAGCAGGTGTATTAAGTAGCACTAGTGGAGAACACTGTATGTACCAGTAATCTTGGTATAGGAGCAGGTGTATTAAGTAGTACTAGTGGAGAACACTGATGTTACCAGTAACGTGGTATAGGAGCAGGGTGTATTAAGTAGCACTAGTCGGAGAACACTGATGTTACCAGTAACGTGGTATAGGAGCAGGGTGTATTAAGTAGCACTAGTGGAGAACACTGATGTTACAGTAACTTGGTATAGGAGCAGGGTGTATTAAGTACACTAGTGGAGAACACTGATGTTACCAGTAACGTGGTATAGGAGCAGGGTGTTAAGTAGTACTAGTGGAGAACACTGATGTTACCAGTAACGTGGATAGGAGCAGGTGTATTAAGTAGTAGTGTGGAGACACTGATGTTACAGTAACGTGGTATAGGAGCAGGTGTATAAGTAGCACTAGTGGAGAACACTGATGTTACCAGTAACGTGGTTATAGGAGCAGGGTGTATTAAGTAGTACTAGTGGAGAACACTATGTTACAGTAAACGTGGTATAGGAGAGGGGTGTATTAAGTAGCACTAGTGAAAACACTGATGTTACCAGTAACGTGGTATAGGAGCAGGGTGTATTAAGTAGCACTAGTGGAGAACACTATGTTACCAGTAACTTGTATAGAGAGCAGGGTGTATTAAGTAGCACTAGTGAGAACACTGATGTTACCAGTAACGTGGTATAGGAGCAGGGTGATATTAGTAGCACTAGTGGAGACCGATGTCCAGTAACGTGGTATAGAGCAGGGTTAAGTAGCATAGTGGAAAACACTAGTATTTTACCAGTATCTTGGTGGTGTATATAGTATTTGACCAGTATTCTTGGTGGTTTATATATAGGTATGTTTACTATAACGTATTTGTATCATTGCAGTATATTGGTGGTGTATATGTATTTTACCAGTATGTTATACATTTATACTTGGTGGTGTATATAGTATATTACCCAGATTGGGTGTATATATATTTTACCAGTATCTTGGTGGTGTATTATATTTGACAATCTTGGTGGTATATATAGTATTTACCATGTTATATGGTGGTTATATAGTATTTACCAGTATCTTGGTGTTGTATAGTATTTTACCAGTATCTTGGTGGTGTATATAGTATTTACATATCTTGGTGGTGTGTATATAGTATTTTACCAGATATCTTGTGGTGTATATATAGTATTTACCAGTTCTTTGGTGGTGTCAGATATATAGTATTTTAGCCAGTATCTTGGTGGTGTATATAGTATTTTACCATATTTGGTGGTGTATATAGTATTTTACCAGTATCTTGGTGTGTATATAGTATTTACCGAGTATTCCTATTGGTGGTGTCTATAGTATTTTACAGTATTTCTTGGTGGTGTATATAGTATTGTTACCAGTATCTTGGTGGTTATATAGTTTTTACCAGTATCTGTGGTGGTTGTATATTATGGTATCTTTACCAGTATCTTGGTGGTGTAATATATAGTATTTTACCAGTAATCTTGGTGGTGTATATAGTATTTTACCCAGTATCTTGGTGGTGTATATGGTATTTTACCAAGTATACCATTTGTGGTGTATATAGTATTTTACCAGTATCTTGGTGGTGTATATAGTATTTTACCAGTATCTTGGTGGGTGTATATAAGTATTTTACCAATATCTTGGTGGTGTATATAGTATTTTACCAATATCTTGGCTGGTTATATAGTATTTTGACCAAGTATATTTTGTGGTGTATATAGTATTTTACCAGTATCTTGGTGGTGTATATAGTGTTTTACCAGTATCTTGGTGGTGTAGGCGCTGTTGAGGGAGATGGCATTGACCAGTATGTCCAGAGACTTGGCGTCAGCGCTCCGGGGTCTGGTATCTCCTTATAGTGGACGTCTCCCACGTAGCACGCTACGGCCGTCATGCGTTGGTGGTCAGT
>NW_019943645.1:1327-12396 GCF_002910315.2 Salvelinus sp. IW2-2015 | reverse complement strand
TTGGTGGTGTATATAGTATTTTACCAGTATCTTGGTGGTGTATATAGTGTTTTACCAGTATCTTGGTGGTGTAGGCGCTGTTGAGGGAGATGGCATTGACCAGTATGTCCAGAGACTTGGCCGTCAGCGCTCCGGGGTCTGGTATCTCCTTATAGTGGACGTCTCCCACGTAGCACGCTACGGCCGTCATGCGGTTGGTGGTCAGAGTGCCGGTCTTGTCGGAGCAGATGGCCGTGGCGTTCCCCATCGTCTCACACGCATCCAGGTGACGCACCAGGTTATTATCCTTCATCATTTTCTGTTGAGGAAATATGAACTAGCTTCACAACAACCTCAACGGAACAGTTGCTAACTAGAACCCAGCAAACACTCTACAGTGATTGGTTGAACTATGTTGCATATTTGGATACGTTGCTACAGATTCTTGAATTGCTAAATAAAATACCCCTGATGAGGAAGCATCTCAGAAGGTTCCCAGAACTTGGTGTTAAGTCGTTCTCATAACATAACTACTGTCCAGTTTGTGGTGACGATTATAGAATGTTTGTATACAACATTTGACTGATGTTTCAAGAACGTTCTCAGAACCCATTTAGTCTGTTCTTTAAAAGGTTCTAGAACACATTTAATCACATTTAATCATTGTGATTTAATCATTCTTTTAAAAGGTTCCCAGAATGTGTCATTAGGTTGTGGGAACAGTCTGGTGGGAACATTGTGGGAACATCACAAAAGTTATGCTCCCAAAACACAAAATCTGTCCAGTTGTAGGAATGATTCTACAACGTTTCTTTTAGGGCGCAAAAACATTCACCTGATGTTACAAGAACGTTCTCAGAACCCATTTAGTCTGTTCTTTAAAAGGTTCCCAGAATGTTTAAATTAAGTTGTGAGAACGTTGTGTGGGCATGACAAGAGATACATATTCTCAAAACACAAAAAACACTGTCCATTTGTGCAGATTATTACAATGTTTCTATTAGGTTGCAACAAACATTCACCTGGTGTTACAAGAACGTTCCCAGAACAAATGTTTTTAAAGTTCTTCAAAAGTTCCTAAAACATTTATTTAGTTTGTGGGAACATTGTGGGGACAAGAGATAGGTTCCCAAAACACTACAACTAGTTTTGCTGACATTCACATCATGTTTGTATCAAGGTGCACAAAACATTAACTTGATGTTGCAAGAGTTTTGGCAGAACAACCTTTCTGAGGTCTTTAAAAGGTTCCCAGGACATGTAATTAGGTTGTGGGGAAAAGTGTGGGTACATTACAAGAGATAGGTTTCCAAAAACACAACATATGCTCAGTTGTGAGGAAATTCATACACTGTTTAAGTTAGGTTGCACAGCGCATTCCCTTAATGTTGTAAGAATGAAATGTCTGTTTTAATGATGTTTATAGCATATTTGTTTTAGGTTTAACATAACAGTCCTTTGATGTTTACACAATATACATTTTACCTTGTCTTTGAGATTTCTCAGAACATTTCAAGAACATTTAAAAAAAAATATATATAGTTAAGTTAAACCTAATATATTATTATATTTCTTAAACAGATTGGAATACATCCCCATACCACAATCTAATGAAAAAAAAAATGATGTTTTGTCAACATTCTTGCAACATCAAAGGAATGTTTTGTGCACCCTGGTACAAACATTATGTGAATGTCAGCACAAGTGGACAGTTTTGGTATTTTGGGAACATTTATTTTATGACGTACCCACAACGTTCCCACAACCTAATGAAACATTCTGGGAACCTTTAAAGAACAGATTCAAAGCGTTTTGGCAACATCGGGCAAATGTTTTATATAAACATATAAACTTTTGGGTATTGTCCTGTGATGGCTGTTACAGATGCTGTGCACTACATTGTAGTGACCGTCAGGAGAACATTCCAACGATATTTAGAGTAAAACATTTTTGATAAATTACATCGATTTTTAACAAAAACATTCCTTTGGGATGTTATCATCCTAACGTTAGATAAAATCCCTCACTAGTACTTAATGGGAATCTAATGTTCTGGGAATGTTCCCGGTTTACTGGGATTATTCTCACGATTCCAATCCTTTGACACTTCTAATTGGTCAGAAATCAAATATAAGACAAAAGGCAGAACATGTGTCACCTTGACAGAGTAGGCCAGGGAGATGGTGACGGCCAGGGGCAGTCCCTCGGGTACAGCCACCACCAGCACGGTGACACCGATGATGAAGAACTTGACGAAGTACTGTACGTAGATGGGAGTGCACTCCGTCAGCCACGGCCTCTTCTGCAGGACAAAGTTGTCCACAGCAAAGTACAGCACCAGGATGATCACTGTGATGGCTGACATCACCAGACCTGAATGGACAAGGACAAGGAGAAAGTTAATCTACTCTATTCTACTCTATTCTACTCTACTCCACTGTGCTCTACTCCACTGTGCTCTACTCTCCTCTACTCTAGTACAGTGCTGTGATGGCTGACATTATCAGACCTGGAGAATGACAAGGACAAGATGTCAGCGGCTGTCCTTACTGTACATTACTTCTCTTTTACTTTTCTTTACTTGTAAACAGATTAAAGATGCATGGCTTTTTTTTATACATTATATCAATTTGATGAGGGGTGGCAGGTAGCCTAGAGGTTAGAGCGTTGGACTTGTAACTGAAAGGTTGCTAGATCGAATCCCAGAGCTGACAAGGTACAAATCTGTCGAACTGCCCCTGAACAAGGCAGTTAACCCACTGTTCCCCGATAGACCGTCATTGTAATTAAGAATTTGTTCTTAACTGACTTGCCTAGATTAATAAAGGTAAAAATAAAAATTCAACTTCACAAATCAACAGCAGCAGCAGTGCATTAAATATGTACCTCTGTGATTCCACATAGACCAATGACTCCTACATTTAATTCTGCCAGTAATATGATCTCCCTATTTCATCTCAGATTATCATCGCGATATGATCTACTGCCCCATTGAGATAAATAATTGATCATATATTGAGTGGTCTGATCATCGTTTCAAAGCCTATTGATTATGGATTATATCATTTTGATTGATCTGCCGTACCTGCTTTGCCGATCTGAACAGCCAGCTTGGTCAGTTTCCCCTGGAGGACAGACTTCTCCTTCTTGGAGACATTTGCTTTCTTCTTCTCCTTCTCCTCAATCTCTCCTCCCTCGGCGCTCTTCAGAGGCTGCATCTCCATGGCAGCCGCTCCATCCTGTTTCTTCACTGAAACAACCAGAGGAACACAAAGACAGAGGTTATTATGGGATCGGGGCCTTCCTTAGCCTTTTCAGGGCCGAAGTGAAATTTGTTTTTCGTGGTCCCCCCCCCTCTTGACGGCAGAGAGAAAAATGTAAGTTTTAAAGTTAATGTCCTGCCATTCCACACATTTTGCCATGTGGCATAGAGAAAATGTTGCAGTTTTAAAGCAAGTTTTCAGCAGTTCTACACATTTTGCCATGGGACAGAGAGAACATTTTTCACATTTATAACAAATTTCATTTTGCGATTAAAGAGAGAAATGTGTGCAGTTTAAAGCTAATTTCCTGCAATTCTACAGATGTTGCCATGAATTATGCCATGTCAATATGATATTCTGAATGAGAATGACTAACAAAATCAATAGGTGCCCCCCCTGGAGGTCAGGGCCCCCGGTTGGTAGTCGGCCATGATTACTACCAGTTTATATAACTGGCTGCTAGACTAATTTACCAATCTAAACATTGTTAGCTGACATGGCTAACATGGCTAACATCGCTAACATGGATAACATCGCTAACATGGCTAACATCACTAACATGGATAGCATGGCTAACATCGCTAACATGGCTAACATCACTAACATGGCTAACATCGCTAACATCACTAACATGGATAGCACGGCTAACATCGCTAACATGGCTAACATCGCTAACATGGCTAACATGGCTAATCGAGTGACTGTCAGTGACTGACATAACAATAGAGAAACTGCTGATGCAGAACCCGAATGTTGAACTCACACCTTGTGTTTTCTAACTCTCAATAATAAGATGAGTTTATACGTAAACAGTATTTACAGTATATACATACACTACATGGCCAAAAAACACACAGCAATGCAATGCAGCAATGCCAACTTCATAGACGAACACTGGCAGTAGAATGGCCTTACTGAAGAGCTCACTGATTTTAAACTTGGCATCGTCATAGGATAGCACCTTTCCAGTTTACCAACAAGCGCGTATTCGACATGTCAAAATTGTCTGTCCTAGATTAGTCCTATATGATAGATTAGTCCTATATGCTAGATTAGTCCTATATGATAGATTAGTCCTATATGCTAGATTAGTCCTATATGATAGATTAGTCCTTTATGATAGATTAGTCCTACATGATAGATTTAGTCCTATATGATATATGATAGGTCCTGTGGCCTAACGCTATACAGTAATGACCACAATTTAGGCTGGTCCTGTGGCCTAACGCTATACAGGAATGACCACAACGTTAGACTGGTCCTTGGCCTAACGCTATACAGTAATGACCACAATTTAGGCTGGTCCTGTGGCCTAACGCTATACAGGAATGACCACAACTTAGACTGGTCCTGTGGCCTAACGCTATACAGTAATGACCACAGCTTAGACTGGTCCTGTGGGCCTAACGCTATACAGTAATGACCACAATTTAGGCTGGTCCTGTGCCTAACGCTATACACAGTAATGACCACAATTTAGGCTGGCCCTGTGGCCTAACGCTATACAGGAATGACCACAAACTTAGACTGGTCCTGTGGCCTAACGCTATACAGTAATGACCACAGCTTAGACTGGTCCTGTGGCCTAACGCTATACAGTAATGACCACAACTTAGGCTGGTCCATCCATTCAGGTGATACAGACCAGATATACAACCAACCTATTACACACCAGTGGTTGTTGGCCCAACCAACAGAGACAGCTGTGGGATATTCTACATCTTCAATACATTGACATGTCTACAGGTTCTAACGTCCCGCCGTAACTGTCTGAAGCAGTGATCCTTCTTAGGAAAAACATGTAACAGTTCCACATTTTACAGCGAAGACATTTCAAAATACGATCTAAGAATGAGGGTTGTTGCTCAGAAGTTTCATGGACAGTCATACTTTAGACAAAGGGGGGGAAACCCACATCAACAAAAAGACTGTTCTGATCAGGTTAAGAAACGTACTCATTGTTGTGCGAGGTTAAAAGATACAGCTCACAACAGTCAATCCATATCTTTCCAACAGTCATTTATGGTTCGTTCCAACAATTCTGTGTAACTTGGTTAAAAAAAAAAATGTTTGATTTCACCTCATTTTCACACTGTGTCATAAAAAACATGTTCAAATTATTTAAAAAAAAACATGTTTTTCCGTCTCAGGGTTAACCGTCTCAGGGTTGACAGCAACAGGGTTGACAGCAACAGGGTTCATCGTAATGTGCCATGCTATTGGTTGAGGAGAGCTCCTAACAACAAAACACTTTTTTTCACCGCGATTGGTTTGATAAATTCACCTCTGAAGGTGAAATGTGTACTTACATTCTGAAATCTTGCTATGATTTGTCATCCAACGGGTCCCAGAGATAACATGAAGTGTCGTTTTGTTAGATAAAATCCTTTTTCATATCCTAAAAAGGTCCATATAGCACACACGATCGATTTTGTATTTCCACTCGTTCAATTTGCAAAGAAAGGAATCTGTGAAAATCTCACCCTAAATGTTGTTTCAACCAGTCAAATCACGTTCGTATGTATTCCTCAGAGATCCTAGAACGTAACCAGAGTTCACTATATCATTAGGCGTGTAGTATATCCTAAAGGACACCACATTCGGTCAGAGAGCGACCCCTTCATGGCACGCCGATGACGCGGGCGGTCTTCACTTGAACGACTCTAACTTTGTCAAATAAGCACCAATTGTAGTCAATCGTAGCTAGCTAGATAACCAATGAGTTGGGTTTACGGAAGTATCTGGAAACCCTGTGTCTGTCGCAAAATGTAGCTGCTAATCTTGTGCGACAAAAATTGTGCGACAAAAAAAAAAATTATAAGAATATTCAGAGTTATGAAGTTATGAAAACTGGTTGTTTTGCAAATGTTGAACTTATAATATGGCTACTAATACTGAAAAAGCTCAATCAAAATCAAAGTCAAAGTTTACAGATTTGACGATATTCTTGCAGAGAAAATGTAATATGAATGCAACTGTCTCCTTCATGATTTGCCCAAATGTACCTGGGTGACTTCACACTAAATGTCATGTAGTTCGCTCATACTTCAAGTTATCCGTCTGAAACACATTGCACATACACTGCTGCCATCTTGTGGACACCATCGGAATTACAACCGGAATGATGCTTGGAACTGGGAACCTTTCTGTTGCATTTCAAAGATGGTGGTAGAAAAAAAACGTTGTATGGTTGTATTTTCTTCTACCAGATCTATTGTGTTATATTCTCCTACATTCAATTCACATTTCCACAAACTTCAAAGTGTTTCCTTTCAAATGGTACCAATAATATGCATATCCTTGCTTCAGGGCCTGAGCTACAGGCAGTTAGATTTGGGTATGTCATTTTAGGAGAAAATTGAAAAAAAGGGGGATATCCCTAAGAAGTTAAATCAGCCATGAATCCCCCCCCGTGACAAGGGGAACGGACGCATGTGGTGTGCAAAAGGCAAAAGGGCAATTGAATGTAAGCATCACAAAAGAAAATGTCATTGTTTAATGGCCGTTCTGTCTATGGGTAACAGCAGCAGGGTTGACGTGTTCTGCTCAGTTTTCTACCACAAAACACCAGCAAGCGGCCAAAAAGATTAGAACCAGCTCACCTGCTTTTACACTATGATTTAACTACAAGATGTTGTTACAAAACTTTTTTTTTAAATGATTGTTTGACCATATTAAAAAGAGAGTTCACTACAGGGTTCACCTTAAAATGAGGTACAGACGTAAATGAGTCACTAACCACATGAAATAAATAATCACAGTGACGGTGAAAACTTGATGGGATTAAGTGGGTTGAAGTCTATTATTCATTTAAAAATCTGATTGATTGAATTCTCCATCTGGTCTATATTAAAGGGCACTTCATTTAACATAACAGGCTTTCAAAAAGCAATATTAGTGCACAATTTCTACATAAAATATCAAAAGGACGTAAATGCCACTCATTTCATGGAACAACCCTTACGTATCCTTTGTTTTTTCATTAAGAATATGATTCTTAACATTTGTGTCTGTAGACAACATTCAGTATTCTTCAGGAGATCAATAACAGACTCATTATTTGCCCTTGGTTACCTTATCACTTTGAGCACTGGTGGAAAACCCTGTTTAAAATACCCTGCACAGCCCTGTGTGACCTAACCTGTTAGCAATACACAGTGGTAACCTAATTTACAGGAGAGAGAGCAGACGAGCGAGGAGAGAGAGGAGAGAGAGAGAGAGAGAGAGAAGAGAGAGAGAGAGAGAGAAGAGACAGAGAGCAGAGGACGAGAGAGAGAGACAGAGGGAGAAGGGAGAGAGGAAGAAGAGAGAGAGGAGGAGAGGAAAGAGAGAGAGAGAGAGGGAAGAGAGAGCAGAGAGGAGAGATGAGGACAGCAGACGGAGAGAAGGCACGACACGAGCGAGGGAGAGGGAAAAAACTTTGAGACCTGGAGCCACAGCGCTGACAACAACACTGCAGACACAAGACGTACATCAGGCGGATTGGATGTTAATTCAACATTAGAGGAACGTTCGAGCTAGGCTTGCACAAATTCTGACAACTTTCCCAAAATGAATAGGTTTGTCCAGAAATTCTGGTCGTAAAATTCATTAAATCAAGGAATAAGCAGAAAATCTGGAATCCTCCGACCAGGATTCCTGGAAAACCTGGGAATTTTGTGGGAAAGTTACCGGAATTTTTGCAACCCTAGTTAGAGCACATCCCAACCATGGGGGAAAGTTGAAAATAGGTTACCTTTAGTCTGGTTGTTCTCCATATTGCCATCCTGTATTTTACCTACGATGGAGACATACGAGACACAGAACAATAAGAACCAAAGCAGACAATAAACAAACAATCATTACAGAGGACAAACATTACAATGACATAAAAAGGAAAACAATAACATGTATATTTATTGAGCATTGTCAGGCGTACAGGACAGAAAAGCTACATTTTAATGAGGTAGATGCTGCTTCAGGGATGGTCATTTGGACGTCTGCTAATTTTTCCAATTTGAATTGTTGTGTGTATGCCTGGGCTTGCTAACGAGTCAACAACTATTAGAAATAATGTCAATCAAAATAGATAATTGATAATACAATGAGATTAGAAAATAATGTGACTATTCAGTCAATTAGGAAATGTCATGTTTTGAAAGGTTGCTTAGGTGAACTAGAAAATAATAAAATATATATATTTGAAAACAGTGTATTTATTAATCGCTGTAAAAAAAAAATAAACACACAGTTCAAACTGAAGTAATTCACTTTGTATTTCTGTTTCTGTCTGACAATGGGTGTGTTGGATGAAAACAGTAAGTTTACTTCAATAAACTTCAAAAGTGATTTGAGGGTGATGCAACTATTGTTATTTGATATCAAGTTTTATCAATCGCTTGATGTTAAACTGTACTTGAATAACTACAATACTGATGCTATATCACAGATCAGATTTCCTCTCTATGGATCAGCGTGTTCATTTTGAAGAGCGACATACTCACAGACTACAGGAAGTGACATACTCACAGACTACAGGAAGTGACATCCTCACAGACTACAGGAAGTGACATACTCACAGACTACAGCAAGTGACATACTCACAGACTACAAGAAATGACATACTCACAGACTACAGGAAGTGACATACTCACATACAGACTACAGGAAATTTCACATAATCAACAGTACAAGAAAAGCCATTCAGATATTTCATGAGGTATCAAGACACAGAATCACAGAGTTACAAGATACAGTACAATGAGGAAATAGAGCAACACACACACACAGAGAGAGAGAGAGAGAGAGAGAGAGAGAGAGAGAGAGAGAGAAGGGAGAGGAATTGAACGCTGGAGAGAAGAAGACAATAGGACAGAAATCCTCCCACAAATAAATATTTCTAAAACAGGGATTCTGAAGGAGACTAGCAGGGGTCTGATAGAAAGTTAAGGATGGAGGATAATGAAAGCCACATAATCCTACACAGAGCATTTTTACTCCAAGGTTCACCCTACCAACAACAGGATGAAAACTCATGTATTCATTCGTATCTACCGATTGAAAAACAAAACAATGTTTTTAAGACATAACTTGTTTTTAAGACAGAAATGAAAGCGTTTAAGTTTAAGCTACTTTGAAAACGTACAGTAACTACCAGGCAGAAACATTTCGCCTACATTCACGGCCTGTTGCACACTGGGTAATGGTTCTCTATTCAGTTCATTGGATCTTTGAGGATGAACTATAACGGGAACTTTTACATTTTTTATTTAGATACAACATTTAAAGAGTTCAAAAGTGGTTGGAAATTGAGTTGGATCCTGTTCAAAAGTATGACGCTCACGTTACTGTTGTGTACCAGACAGAAACTCTTCTCATCGCCTGCATCTGCACAATAACATTCCCAGACTGTTTCTCAGTCAGTCAACGTAATGGATACTTCTATTCAGTTCACTTCAACCATAACATCCGATCCGTTCCCAGAGGACACGGAAGGAAAGTCCCAGAGCTGAGAAGAAGACAGTACACAACACAATGCCTGCGTCACAAATGCCACCCTATTCCCTAAATAGTGAACTAATTTTGACCAGGGACTGTAGGGTGCTATTTGGGACTTGGGTAGATTCATCTACTTCAGACATCAGTCACAGGAAACTAGTAATAACTCAAACCAATGACTTTGCTTATCCTTTATGAGGGAGGAGGGAGGAGGTAAAGACAGTCGGAGGATGGAGGAGAGGAGGAGGTAGAGGAGGATGATGTTAAGGGCAGAAAGAGGTGGAAAATGGAGGAGGCAGTAGTACCCAGGAGGTACAGCAGGACAGGAAGTAGCTTCTGGTTTCGGTCAACCTACCATTACCTAGGCTGGCATTGCCAGGTGCAATACCGCCTGCAGTACCATCGGTGGCTATAGTTGCGATGGGGTGGGCAGAGGGATGGGGGCAATCTATAGTAGCAAGTACATTATGGGTAAAAAAAAGGCAACAGTGAACACAAATAACATGGTTAGAAGCCTGAATAACCAAATAACATAGTTAAAAGTATGATTTGTGTTGCTGCTGCAGTTAATTCACACTAGGATTGCCAAAAAAGCCCAACATTTCTCCAAACAGGGAATAATGGATAAGTGACCAGATTTGTTCAACCCTAGTTCACACACTGATGTTTAAAACTGAGAGGACTGGAGGAACGGTACAGACATTACAAACATACATGAACATGGAACCGGTTCAACATAATAATAATGGATCAACTTAATGAAGGGAACTGGTTCAACAATACTAATGGATCAACTTAATAAATGGAACAAGTTCAACATAATACTAATGGATCAACTAAATGAATGGAACTGGTTCAACATAATACTAATGGATCAACTAAATGAATGGAACAGGTTCAACAATACTAATGGATCAACTAAATAAATGGAACAGGTTCAACATAATGCTAATGGATCAACTTAAATGAACTGGAAAGGTTCTAACACTTACTAATGGTCAACTAAATGAATGGAACGGTTCATCTACAATACTAATGGATCATAATAAATGGAAACAGGTTCAACATATACTAAGGAGTTCACTAAATGAATGGAACAGGTTCAATCATAATCCTAATGGATAACTTAATGAATGGAAGGTTTCCATTACTCATGATCAACTATGAAATGGAAAGGTTCAACATACTACTAATGGGATCAACCTAATGAATGGAACAGGTTACATAATCTATCTGGATCAAGCTTATGAAGTGGAATTCGGTTCAACTAATACTTTGGATAACTTAATGATGAGGTTCAACCAAATAACTATCGGATAACTTAAATGATGGAACAGGTTAACATATACT
>NW_019943645.1:0-1195 GCF_002910315.2 Salvelinus sp. IW2-2015 | reverse complement strand
CATAATACTAATGGATCAACTAAATGAATGGAACAGGTTCAACATAATACTAATGGATCAACTTAATGAATGGAACAGGTTCAACATAATACTAAAGGGCAAAGAGAGGAAGGTTTGACCCATTTCTTGAACGAAAACAAACCAGTGACGAGAGAGAAAAACCTCAGGCTAAAACCCTCTATCTGTCAGGTGGTTAACTCCTGTATATCTAGCGTGGTTGTAACAACACCTAATCAATACGTAATCCATATGTATTCCAGGGCTTAATCAATCAATACGATCAATCAATGTCAACCATGTTATTCGTGTCATGTCATTGAGCAGCAAAATAGATCCAATGTGATTGGAACAGGAACACAGTGTGGTTAAACTGCTTCCAGGTCATTCCATCACCGTGACAACGGCCACAGGACATCCAGACGACCGGTGGAGGGGGAACACACCACCTGTTACATACTCTGGGGTGGAATCGGAGGCAATGCTTTACAAAGAACAGAGTTCCACACAATATTAAATTATATTTTACACGTAGAAATTACGTTCTGAATGATGTTTAAACTCTTAGGATTTTACACTGGCAGTTGACATTGTTTTTAATTCCAATGCCACCTTTGTGCATACTGTACCCTTCACATGCAACGGTTCCTTCACAGGAGGGTAGAAGATACATTACATCAGTAGAATCTTCCGGTCTATTACTGCATCCCAAAAGGCACCCTATTCCCTATATAGTACACTACTTTATACCAGAGCCCTATTCCCTATGTAGTGCACTACTTTATACCAGAGCCCTATTCCCTATGTAGTGCACTACTTTATACCAGAGCCCTATGGGCCTATAGGGAATACGGTGCCATTTGGGACCCACTCCTTTGTTTCAGGAGCGGGGACAGATGATCAAAACATCAATCTGTTAAAGTTGAATCTTTTTAAAGTCTGTCTGGGGTGAATTGGTGAATGTTAAATCATTCCTTGTGAAGTTACTATTACTATTTAACTCAGCAGATCTCTTTAGTGAATTTAACCAATCACAGGCTTGGATCATGTTGATGTATGCAATCACAGGCTTGGATCATGTTGATGTAAACCAATCACAGGCTTGGATCATGTTGATTTAACCAATCACAGGCTTGGATCATGTTGATGTAAACCAATCACAGGCTTTGATCATGTTGATTTAACCAATCACAGGCTT
>NW_019943644.1:232768-233867 GCF_002910315.2 Salvelinus sp. IW2-2015 | reverse complement strand
GAGCAAGACGGACCTGTGTTCCTCTGAGCTCTGTCATGCAATAACTAATGTGCGTCTGAAATGGCACCCTATTCCCTGTATAGTGCACTACTTTTGGCCAGCACACTGGTCAAAAGTAGTGCACTATACAGGGAATCGGGTGTAATTGTGGATGTACACTAACTGTCTTGATGCCCTGGGCCCAGTTTTTCAAAACTTTTAATCTGGATAAGGATGATCCGGATTCTGTAATCCTTTTTTGCAATCCAGGATCAGATTAATCATGTTGTTTTTGGGCCAGTTTTTCAGAAAAAAATCGGATAGGATCATTCTGATCCACAACATGAAGATCACAGAATCCAGATTGTCAGTGCTTTCAACAGGCCTACAGACCTTTCCATCTAGTGGACATATTATGGGACTACTACACTGTCATAGGGAAACAGAGATGAGTAAACTACATGAATAAAGGTAACTATATGACACCTTTCTAAATCCACCCTGAATACACCCTTCCAGTGGGATCAAGATAATCCAGATTTTAGGCATCAAAACTATCACTACCTTTTTTGAGTAAAAAAAAATGCATAAACTACATTTAATCCTGATTTAATGGTCAGATTGGATTACCAATTGGATTGAAAAACCCAATTCTAACGTAATTTTATCCGATTGCAGAAATCCGATCAGATAACTTTTGAAAAACTGGGCCCAGAGACTGTGTGCCTTCCACTTTGTAACAACCATACCTTCTGAGGGTAAAGCAGCTTCAATCGAAATACTATTGGAAATAATATAACACATTGAAAACTGCAGATTTAAACTGTTGATAAAAGTCCTTTATATATCTGTATTTATGTATAGCCCCCTCTCCACCACCCCTGATGAACAAGGTTAAGTTAGTTTTTAAAAAAGACTTTCATTTTTGTATGTTGTTGGTTCTTCCACGCCCCTTGTGTGTTGCACATCACAACAATCACGACAAATGATAATTTTGTCTTCAGGATGGTACCTTAACAAAAATGTGTATTTGTCAATCTTCCTCCTTGGGGAGACATACAGACTGCGAATGTATGGAATATTGATAGCAATAATAAAAAGATTTTCAGTTTGCCTGAGA
>NW_019943644.1:227149-230191 GCF_002910315.2 Salvelinus sp. IW2-2015 | reverse complement strand
ATGTTGGACATGGAATATGTTGTTTTTAAACACTCAGCTTGTCCCCATTTTGTTTTGGACTTCTTTGTTTGTTGTAATCTTCACAAGGTCCTTTGCTGTTGTTCTTGGATTGATTTGTACTTTTCGCACCAAAGTACGTTCATCTCTAGGAGAAAGACGCGTGTCTCCTTCCTGAGCGGTATGACGGCTGCGTGGTCCCATGGTGTTTATACTTGCGTACTATTGTTTGTACAGATGAACATGGTACCTTCGGGCGTTTGGAAATTCTTCCCAAGGATGACCCAGACTTGTGGTCTACAAAAAAATATTCTGAGGTCTTGGCTGATTTCTTTTGATTTTCCCATGATGTCAAGCAAAGAGGCACTGAGTTTGAAAGTAGGCCTTGAAATACATCCACAGGCTAAATTGTCAACTGGAGGTGTACCTATCAGAAGCTTCTAAAGCCATGACATCATTTTCCAAGCTGTTTAAAGGCATAGTCAACTTAGTGTATGTAAACCTCTGACCCACTGGAATTGTGATACAGTGAATTAATCTGTCTGTAAACAATGGTTGGAAAAATTACTTGTGTCATGCACAAAGTAGATGTCATAACCGACTTGTTAACAAACTATAGTTTTGGCAAGAAATTTGTGGAGTGGTTGAAAAACGAGTTAATGACTCCAACCTAAGTGTATGTAAACTTCCAACTTCAACTGTACATGCATACACTACAAGTGTAATGTAAGACACCAATCCACCACTAAGAACAGTTTCTCACCCAAACTGAGTGCTCAGTCACAGACAGCAAGTTTCTAATTGATCCAGATAGCAGAAACCAGGGGATAACCAGTCAGGATGAGATTACAATGGTTTAGCCAAGAGTCAGGACTGAACTCAGCAACATTCTCTCTTTAGCATATACACACACGGTGTGTAGGACTGTAAAGCCCTACAGTAACTGGTCAGGTGTTCTCACATGCTGGGAGCTTAGAGTTAACCCRGAGGAAAACACACACACACGACATTAAAAACCAGCAGAACATTTTCTAAACAAACCTTTAAGAGCACAAAGAGACCCAAACATTTAACAAAAACACCTCAGTCCCATCCCTGTATCCTCAGGCTTGAACACCTAATACACCTGCCCAACCAGCCCAGTCAGTCACAGTACTGTGAGAGTTCAGTTCATACCTCCTCTGTAGACTCACTCCGCCTACTCAGCCAGTCAGCCAATGAGGGAGAAGCAAGAGAAGGGGAGAGCACAAGTGCACACGTCCCTTATTGAATATGCTGCAGTGCTGAACCATGGTTTGTGTTGCAGTAAAGTATTCTGGGAGCTAATATGAGCACACTGACTGTTCAATTCTGAATGATGGGTTTACCTACAAGCTTGTAGTTAAACATAAAGCTGGTTTTGTCATGAGGTGGGGGAATTATACAAATATGCTATTATTGAATAAGAAGGGTTTGGACAGTTTGTCCAGGTATTTCTTCATTTGTGTGTATTGTTTTATATTACTGCACTGTTGGAGCTAGAAACATAAGCATTTCACTGCACCRGTGATAACATCTGCAAATTGTGTACGCGACCAATAACATTTTATTTAACACAAGTCATACAATGTACCAACTGTAGAGTCCTACACGGGTCAGTTCTGGAGCCGCACCCACCCCAAACCAATTCAGAGCCCCATCTGACATCAGATTTTTCTCCTCAACCTGATCCACCTGCATAGAATTGCCTATAGCTGACAAAACCTTTACATTCAATATTGTTTAGATAACCAAATAGTTGAATTGAAACAATTCCAAGAATCGAATATAGGCTGCAATAATACATTTATAGGCTATAGCCTACTCAAACTTTAACCAGAGCACCGGTTTAAACTTGATATGGCTGCGTATGGTCCAAATGAACGAAAGCCTGAATTAACGTAATAATTAACTGATAATAAACAGAATTGGCCCATCTTAAACAAATACCTGCTGTATAGCCATGCCATCTACCGGGTTGTTGTCCAGGTCCACAATGACTCGTGCAGCACCTGTTTCCACTATGGTGTATTTCATAACCTTTTTATTTCTCCAGTTAGGCCTACATTAGCCATTTTCACGTGAGCTAGGCTAGCCAGGGAAAGTACACTTGGCAACGTATTCACATGGGGGGATAAAACACAAGTTTAAGCACCACACAATGGACAGTTCCCTGATCCACTGCGTGCATGGCTGGTAGCCTACATGTAAGCTCCAGGGTTTGTAAAAAAATATATTATCTTGATTTAAAATGCTTCCGACCAGCAATATAATTGTTCTGAATCGCGAGCCGACCCGTGGGTTGAAATAACTTTTTCATTGCACCCGCTAGCTGATTTCTTTTGCAGGTCAACCGCGGGGAGCTGACCAGATGCAGGACTCTAACCGACAGCTCCTAAACCCTGTAAAACTAGCAGAACATCCTGCTTTGCTACCGTCTGTCACACAGGCACAAACATATAGTAGTGTTTGCAGTGTAGTCCACACTAACCTGGGGTAAGATAGCTAGTGTGCAAGTGTAGTCCACACTAACCTGGGGTAGTGTGCAGTGTAGTCCACACTAACCTGGCTCGGTATGTCAGTGTAGTCCACACTAAACCTGGGGTAGGGTGCAGTGTAGTCCCACACTAACCGTGTAGTGTGCAGTGTAGTTCACCACTAAACATGGGGTAGGATTGTGCAAGTGTAGTTCCCACACAACCTGGGGTAGTGCTGCAGTGTAGTGCACACTAACCTGTGATGTGCAGTGTAGTTCACACTACCTGGTAGTGTGCAGTGGTAGTTCACACTAACCTGGGGTAGTGTGCAGGGTGTAGTTCACACTAACCTGGGGTAGTGGGGCAGTTGTAGTCACCAACTAAAACCTGGGTAGTGGCATTGTTAGTTCACCACTAACCTGGGTAGTTATGCATTGTAGTTCACCACTAAACCTGGGGTTAGTATACAAGTGTAGCATGTTCATATTCATGTTCATGTAGAGCTTTGGCAGGTAATGGGTGGTGCTGTGGGGTGGTAGTAGCCAGGGTG